>NW_026614586.1:590989-724284 GCF_030052815.1 Hevea brasiliensis | reverse complement strand
GCCGGGATATCATTGCCATACTAGAAGAGAAGACCCTTTTTAGGGTAGCTTGCTCAATGTATTGCATTTACCAACAGGTAAGTAACTCTAAACTTATCGAATAACCATTGGCATGAAATTGTATTAATAATAGAACTTTTATTTGGTAAATTAAAATTAACTTTGTTTTTTAATTTAACTGACTTTTGCATGTAATTAATTTAAATAAATACTTTGTAAATTAAAAATAATCTTGTTTGTAAATTAAACTAACATTGGCATATAAATAAATTTAATCTAATACTTGGTAATTGTAAAATAAATTTGCATGTTAGAAGTCTTTATTAGGTTGTGATTGTTTGGGCCTTATGTGATATTAGAATAAATTACACATGTACATAATTAACTTAGTTTAATTATCCTTAGGGTAACTTAGTGAAAATTAATTAATTATGTTAAATAGAAACGTAGGGTTATTTGAAATTGAATTTGTTTGTAAATTAAATTCTCAATAATAAATTAATTTTAGTCATCTGGTAAATATCATTTAAATAATTAGCAACCCCATAGATAGGAATTACTTGTGCATGAAAATTGTGTGTAAACAACAATCCTTTTGTGAATTACTTGCGTGTGTAGGATTAGAATTGCATTTTTAGGATAAAGTTTAATAAAGGAATAATAAACAAAACTTCTAGAAACATTAGTAGAGAATTGCACTCGAATTAACGAGGTTAGACCGGCGTAAGGGTGCCTAACACCTTCCTTACGTATCCACTATCGAACCTAGACATTGGGCTATGGTAATGACGGTTGTGGAAACTCTGCAAGGAGTAAGTTGCCATCCATGACCCTCGGAAGAAACCTTGAATATGTCCGGTTATTACCCGGTGGCGACTCTGTCTATCTATGCCTTCGTGGCATAAATCCTTAATCCGTGGTAGTGTTATTGGAAGACGGTACTTACTAGTGGTTTGTTTCTATTTGTTTTGTATGAAGTGCATGTCTAGGAAATGCTGTCTAAGGAAGTGGTACTTAAGTGAGACCATTGTGACTCCACCATCTTTCCTGGGCATTACCTGGTGCATTTTATATAATTTTAATGGATGATATTTTGCCTCACGCCCCCACCCCCACAGTTTGGCGACTCCACTGGGGACTAAATGGATAGTTACTCCAACATGTTTCTATTAGTCTAATATTACTCCTTTGTTAAACTTTTTGCATTGTACTGCACTATCACATGGATCACCCTTACCCTTTTTAGCCCCGTTAGTACTAGCCAAGGAGACCATAGTTCTACTCGAGCTATGATGAATTGGTGAATGCTAGCACCCCATGCGTACCTTGAGTATATAAAGAGCCACAGCTCAGCCGTTGTGTAATGGATAAGCTCGCATGGGTGACCCTTTTCCTGCAGATGAAGCCCATGAGCCATAGATTTTAACCTAGGTACCCCATAGATTTTTGTTGTGCTAGATTTATAACCTTACTGTTCAAACCATAGTAGTTGAGATGAACCTAGGCCTATGCATAGGCCCAATGTGTGTATAGGCCTAAGTCCATTTCAAAACCCATGTTAAGCAAGAGGATGCTTACTTATGGTTAACTTTAAGGATATAAATCCTTTATTTATAAGGAAGGATCGTCTGGACCATCTCTGTTGGTGTGTCCGTACCATAACCTAGGATAAATTTTTCCCACACGTGAGAGTTGAAGGTATAAGGGCGAAGATTGATTACGGAGATTTTTTTCGGTTTTGAGTCAGTCTTTGGTTCGATTTTAGTTCAGTTTATATGGTCTAGTTTTGGTTCAGTTTTCATTCTATTGGTATGGTTCAGTTTTCATTTTGTAAAAGTAAAGGAAAAAAAAAAAAAGAAGAAGAAAATGGTCCATTCATGCATTGCATTCATGTACATAGCATGCTTAGGTTAACCCTTAAATCCTATTTTTTTGAGCAAACATAGCCTCAAAACACACCAAAGAGACTTTCAATCAGGTCACTTGGGTTAGGAAAGGGAAGAGACTAGTAAGGATTTCACTTGCACTACTTAAGATGGAAGAAACTATGGCCGTGCTTGATGAAATATTGAACGCTAAGATGTTTGAACTAGAAGAGACCATTGTGGTCAACTTTAGAAAGAGGCCCCGAGGTAGGCCAATTAAGTGGCATTAAAGTTATTGAGGTTCAAATTGTGTCTCACACCCCAAAGAGATTTTTTCCAATTTAGCCAACCCTTATCCGAAGTTTTGGAGCATCTCAAAGCTCAAGACCTCTTATAGCTCTTAGCACCCAGACCACTACCAAATCTACTCCCACCTAGCTATGATATCAACCAATGTTGCAGGTTCTACCAAGCCCACAGTCATGACACCGACTGATGCTTTCAACTTAAGCATGATATCTAAGACCTAATTGATGCCAAAAGGATAATTGACCGGAAAATCAACCCAAAAGCCCCATGCCTAGCCAAAATTTCCACCTACACCAGGTCTTTACATGATCTCCATCACCCCAAATAACCCTAACAGAATTATTGACTTTATCCAACCCATCCAAAAGCCCAATGAACTTATCCAACCCATCCAAAAGCCCAGTGAACCTATCCAACCCATCCAAAAGCCCAATGAACTTCAGTCTATAATGGTTATTGACATTTGTGATAATTTTAGCTATGATGAGGGTCCTTTAGATGTTTGGACCAATTTTGACGAGGAGATAGTTGCATGACAACTAGATGGTTTAGTTCCACTAGTGTCTGATTTTCAAGTTGTTGAGATCTATAAAAACTTGATGGATCTAAAAGTGGCTACTATGAAGAAAGGGATGGAGTTTTTTCTTAACACAGGCCTAGGAGAAAGTATAGATGGTCTGGTGACTTTTCTTGAGATGATGGGACAGATCACGAGTTATGGTTTGGGCTATGAGCCAACAGAAGAGGAAGAAGAGCCAAAGCCTCCTAAGTTCTTGCAAGAGGGGGCAATTACCTTGACATATGATTAGGGGTTATTGCATGTGAAAGAACTAGAGCAGAAAATCAGCATCATTGATCTAAAGACTGCATGGAAGCCAAGAACCTAAAGCTACACCCCTAAGTTTGAGTTTGTCTTTTGTAATGCTCATGATGGTAATCTTGATGTTTCCAATTCGATGTACTTGATAAAGATTTTGAGGCAATGATCAATAACATGACCAGTCTTTTTGCTTACTTGTTTGATTTTTATTCTAATGGTCATATGCAGGGCATTCATAATCATTTAGAATCAATTTCTATTAATGCATCAAAATCAATCTCTATTAATTTGGGTACACCAAATAAATCCTAAAGACATTAAGTTAGCTGAAGATTTAACCCAAGAAGAAAGAGATAAATTTATAGCCTTGTTAACAAAGTACCAAGAAGCACATGCCTCGAGCTTAAAATTAGATGGTCGATTCCCAAGCCATGCTGGTGTCCCTATAGGAAAAGAGTGATCAAAAGTTGACTTAGCTGGTTATCCTAATGAGGAGTAAAATTTCATGCTATGAAGGATTAATAGTAGCACATGTGGACCTGGAGGGAGAAGGAAAATGATATGAAGACATAATGAGGTCTCTGGAAGTGAGAGAATACTCGCAATAAGCCTACAAAAGAGATAGAGCAATAATTCATAGATTAGCCACTCAATTTACTTTAGCTGGGGGGCAATTCTACAAACTCTTATGTGTGATAAAAAAATAGGCTGAGCAAATAATGAAAGAAATACATGCAGGAATGTGTGGTCCCCATATGAATGGAAAGATTCTAATTGGGAAAAAAATGTTCAAAACATATAAGGATAGGCCTGAAAAACTCCCTTATGTTCTTTAAGGTTATCGTAGTACTGCAAGGACATCCACAGGGGCAACCTCATTCTCTTTAGTGTATGGGACTAAAGCAGTGCTATCCATTAAGCAAGAGGTCAAATCCTTGAGAGTGATGCTAGAAGCTAAGATCCTAAAAAAAGGAGTGGGCCTAGAAGAGATATGAGGAACTAGCTTTGATTGATGAAAAGAGGATGTGAGCCTTGTATCATATGCAGGCTTATCAGAGGAAGATAGCTAGAGCCTTTAATAAGAAGGTGAAGCCAAGAAAGATCAAAGAGGGAGACATGATTTTGAAACAAGCTCGGCCCGTCCCTTTTGAATTAAGAGGAAAGTTTACCCAAGCTAGGATGGTCCATACATAGTCAACAAGATCTTACCACAGTAAGAATATCAGACTTGGATGGGAATGAATTTCAAGAACCAGTCAATTTAGACAGGCTCAAATGGTACTTTGTGTGAGATAGGCCCGCTAGGCTGAAAACTTACAAAAGATGGTCTAGACAAAAGTAAGGGTCAAAGAAAAAAAAAGAAAAGAAAAGAAAAAAAATGCTAGATTGAAAACCTGCAAAAGGCAGTCTAGGCAAAAGGAGAGATGAGAGAAGATCTGGATGGAAAACCTGAAAAGGCCATTCGGCAGGTTATAAAGCTTATTTCTAACTTTAGAAGGTTAGAAATTTGGCAAAACTATATGTAAGAGGGAGTAATGGTGTACCTGAATAAATAAAGAAGTTTTTATTGCATTAACCAGGAATAGGTTTTATTTAATTATGATTGTGAATGTTTGTGTCTTGAGGGATACATCAAAAGATTAAGTAATTGAACTGCATTGTTTTGATTTAACCTATTGCCTTATGAGCATGATAGAATAGGTGCTTGATATGAATATCCTGGTGATTGTCTAATTTCAAAAAAAAAAAAAGAGAAAAAGAATAAGAAAAAGAAAAGAAAAAAGAAAGCTCGCTAAGTGGAAAACCCGAAAGGGCCGCTTAGGCAAAAGTTAGAGCAAGCCCACTGAGATGAAAATCCAAAAGGACATTTAAGGCAAAAGTTAGGGCACAGAGAATGGAGTTCATGAAAGAGAAATGAGTCAAGACAGAAACCATGGGGGGAGAGAAGAAAAAGAAAAATCAGAGGGAAATTGTATTGTAACCTTAAGAAAGTCTTTTTTGGTGAACAATTCTTCCAAAAAAACTTTGAGGCTATAAGAAAGTTTTTGCAAAAAAAGGTCCCCCAAAGGACTAAGTTTTTTTAGAATCTCTAGTAAAATCAGCATGCCCACGATAGGAAGTAGCATACAGAAACATAAAAATCGGAGAAAATTTTGAGACCCAATCATTCTAAATTTTTCAAATCATGTGAGATATTTTTGGTAAGTCCTTAGGCGTTGTTTAGGGATGACATAGTTGTGTAAGGCATAGAAGAGCGTGCATCAACATGTCACTGTGGGTGTGTAAGGCATAGAATAACATGCATCACCACAGTTTCAATTGTCGAACTACGAGGGGTGCGATTCTTCCTCGGGATAGCGAGGGGATCGTAGGTAGTTTAGGACCGCGGTCTAAATACGAACCCACAACATTTCATGACAGATATTTTTGGTAAGTCCTTAGGCGTTGTTTAGGGCATATGGCATAGTTGTGTAAGGCGTGAAGAACACGCATTAACATGTCACTGTAGGTGTGTAAGGCGTAGAAGAACATGCATCACCATAGTTTCAAGTGTCGAACTACGAGTGGGTGCGATTCTTCCTCGGGATAATGAGGAGGATCGTAGGTAGTTTAGAATTTGCGGTCTAAATACGAATCCACAACATTTCAAATCACACGATTGCCATTGTCATGAGACCGTAGCTAGTCTCATGACACATAGTGTATCGGCGAGCAAGATGCACTCAATTTTCACATGACACGATTATCAACTGTTATGAGGCCGTAGCTAGTCTTATAATGCGAGTGTATCGACGAGCAAGATATACTCATTTTCACATGACACGATTATTCTTGTTATGAGACCGTAACTAGTCTCATAACATAGAGTATGTCGACCGAGCAATATATACTTGATCCTCATATATAATGTTTCATAGTTATTAGAAATTTTAGTTTCACTTTGTGAAACTTGAGCGGTGCTTCGCATTGATTTCAACTTTCGCCAAAGTGGGGCAAAGCGTAGACCCTTATTTTGTGATGAGTATGTGCATTGAGGCCGTAGAAACAATGATGAAAAATTATATGGTAAGATGTAATTGGAGGCATGGAGCTGAATTATTAATTAGTGGCATGATCTTGAAAAAATAAAAATAATAATAAAGTTTTGGAGAAATTAATTTAATTAAATTTAAATAAAATTTTATTTTGTTTAAATTTAATATGGGTAGTTCTTAAATGGATCTAATTAAGTTTAATTGGGCTCCATGAGCCTAAGAAAGCCTAGTTAGGAATTTTAAATGGGACCCATTTAATTATTTTCTGAAAATTAAAATAATAAAATATCTCTCTCCTCCTTGGCCCCACTCTCTTCCTCACTCCCTATTGGTGTCTTCCATTTTTTCCTGTCTTCCTATTGGTTGAAACACCTCACCCATATCCCAGTTTTATTCAAATTCTGCAATCGTAGTTGTTTAAGTCATCTAAACTTTATCACCCTAAGACTCCAAATCCTACCACACCTTTTCCTCATTCCCTATTGGTGCCTTCCATTTTTTCCTATCTTCCTATTGGTTGAAACACCTCACCCATATCCCAGTCTTATTCGAATTCTGCAATCGTAGTTGTTTAAGTCATCTAAACTTTATCACCCTAAGACTACAAATCCTACCACACCTCTTCCTCATTCCCTATTGGTGCCTTCCATTTTTTCTTGTCTTCCTATTGGTTGAAACACCTCACCCATATCCCAGTCTTATTCGAATTCTGCAATTGTAGTTGTTTAAGTCATCTAAACTTTATCATCCTAAGACTCCAAACCCTATCACACCTCTCTCCCAAAACCCTATAAATACCCTACTAGAGAAGGGAAGAAGGGAGGACGGGAGGAAAGAGGAAGAGAAAATTCAGAGTTATAAGAAATTTAGAGATATTTAAGACTCTTTGAGTTCTTCCTTATTTTTTTCTTTTCTTCAAGAAGATTTTCATACAAGATTTCTGGAAGGTCAGTTTTTATTATTTTCTTTTCAAGATCTATGCCACACAATATTTTAATTCTATGCTCTTTGTCTTCAATTTATTTTATATGTTCATATAGATCATGTAATCATGTTTAATTTGAGGGGATACACAACTCTGCACATGTTTAGTTTCTGTCTCTCGTACTTTTATTATTTTTCTTTATTTTCTTTATTTTTTATTACAAACAAAATTGGTAAGTAGCCCTAAGGTAAGTACCAAAGAGGGCATTCTTGTGGAGCTTATATGGAGCTAAGCGGGAGTAAGCCGGGGATATCATTGCCATACTAGAAGAGAAGACCCTTTTTAAGGGTAGCTTGCTCTAATAAATTGCATTTACCAATGCAATTAAGTAACTCTAAACTTATCGAATAAACATTGTCATTAAATTGTAGTAATAATAGAACTTTTATTTGGTAAATTAAAATTAACTTTGTTTTTTAATTTAACTGATTTTTGCATGTAATTAATTTAAATAAATACTTTGTAAATTAAAATTAATCTTGTTTGTAAATTAAATTAACATTGGCATATAAATAAATTTAATCTAATACTTGGTAATTATAAAATAAATTTGCATGTTAGAAATCTTTATTAGGTTGTGATTGTTTGGGCCTTATGTGATATTAGAATAAATTACACATGTACATAATTAACTTAGTTTAATTATCCTTAGGGTAACTTGGTGAAAATTAATTAATTATGTTAAATAGAAACGTAGGGTTATTTGAAATTGAATTTGTTTGTAAATTAAATTCTCAATAATAAATTAATTTTAGTCATCTGGTAAATGTTATTTAAATAATTAGCAACCCCATAGATAGGAATTACTTGTGCATGAAAATTGTGTGTAAACAACAATCCTTTTGTGAATTACTTGCGTGTGTAGGATTAGAATTGCATTTTTAGGATAAAGTTTAATAAAGGAATAATAAACAAAACTTCTAGAAACATTAGTAGAGGGTGGCTTTCGAATGCGAGGTTAGACCAGGCGTAAGGGGTGCCTAACACCTTTCCCTTACGTACCCACTATCCCAAACCTAGACATTAGGCTATGGTAATCACGGTTTTGGAAACTCTACAAGGTGTAAGTTGCAATCCATGACCCTCAGAAGAAACAATGCATATGTCTCGGTTATTACCGGGTGGCGACTCCTGTCTATCTATGTCTTTGTGACATAAATCCTTAGTACCGTGGTAGTATTATGGGAAGGCGGTACTTACTAGTGGTTTGATTCTATTAGGATTGTATGAAGTGTATGTCTAGGAAATGTTGTCTAAGGAGGTGGTACTTAAGTGAGACCATTGTGACTCCACCATCTTTCCTGGGCATTACCTGGTGCATTTTATATAATTTTAATGGATGATATTTTGTCTCACGCCCCACCCCCACACCAAGGGCGAAACTTGGAGAGGGGAGGTTTGAGGGGAATGAGGAGGCGACTCCATTGGTTGCCGATGGTGAGGATGGAGGAGATGAGGAGAAAATGAAAAAGCGAGAGAGAAATTAAGGCAAATGCGGCGAAAATAGGAGTGGAGAAGAAGAGGAGAGGTAATGCTAGGAGAAATGGAAGTGGAGGGACGATCGTGAGCAGAAAAAAGACGGGAAGAGGAGGTGGGAAAAATGGTTGCCGAAAAGAAATTTTGATTTGAACAGGGTTTGTGTAAAATTGCATAAGTGAAAAGTGAGTGTGCATAACTTATGCACTCTCTTATGCATGTTTCGGTGGGTGATAAAAAAGTGTGAAAAACTGATTATGCAAGAGTGCATAGCTTATGCGCTAACTTATGCAAGTTTCGGCCTATTTTGGATTTCAGAGAAATAGGTCATGTGGAAGTGCATAAGTTATGCACTCTCTTTATGCAGGTCTCGGCAGGTTTTGGCTTTTGGGGAGTGTGGTTATGCAGAAGTGCATAAGTCATGCACCCTGCTTGTGCACCTCTCGGCAGGTTTTAGCTTTTGGGGAGTGTGGTTATGCAGAAGTGCATAAGTCATGCACCCTACTTATGCACCTCTCAGCAGGTTTTGGAATTCAGAGTTGGTGGTTATGCGGAAGTGCATAAGCTATGCACTCTCCTTATGCAGATTTCGGCAGAGAGAGAAAATGCAGGATTTGAAGTCATGCAGAAGTGCATAAGTCATGCGCTATTCTTATGCAAGTCTCAGCAGATATGAAATTTGACAAAATGTGGCTATGCAGAGTTGCATAAGTTATGCACCTCCTTATGCAGTTTGCAACAGAGATGAAAATGGCAAGAATTGTGGTTATGCAGGATTGCATAAGCTATGCAGTTACTTATGCACAATTTAACAAAATTGAGAGAAAAAATGAAAATGATTTGCAAGTGTGAAAAATACCCTAAAATGAAGAAATATAATTCTATGAAGCATAAACCATGAGAAATTGTCACTAAAAACACATCAATATATACAAAGTCCATCAAAATTGCATCGCACAAGCTTGTAAAAGTGAATCCTGCATAAAAGGCATTTGTGAATCATGCCATTTCAACTCAAATTCTGCAAATCAACATTTAGCACATTAAACTCAATAAAATCTGCATAAAGTTGCATCTATCCACAAATGAGAATGGACTCCCCAAGTTTTGCCAAGAAAATGCAATATGTCCACCTTAAATCTCACAACCCAAATAGGCTCAAAACTGCAAAAATGACCCACTTACCACCATATTAACATTATAAGCACAAATACTTAAAAGTTACACAAACAACCTCACCAAGAACATAAGTTATCTGCTGCAGACACCCTCCTTTGCTGCAAATTTCATTTTTCTGCATAAACCAAGAGCAAACCTGCACAGGTTATGCAGCAAAAATTAATCAGTTTTGGGAGAGTTGAGGGATAAAATATCAGTTAAGGGTCACTCCCTAGCAGTTCTGACCTTCCTCCATTGAAATACATCTACAAGGGACAAGATTCAACAATGTCAAAAATTGAATTTGGAGATTTAAGATAAAAACAAAAGCAATGTAAATAAAAGTAAATCAACAAAAAGGAAAATAGAAGAACTTGGGATGCCTCCCAAGAGGGCTAATTTATAGTCCTTAGCTGAACTCTTTTCATGTTTCATGGCTGTTGAAATTGGAATTTATTGCCTCTGTTTCCAATAGGTGCTTCAATGAATCTATACTTCATTTTCTTTCCATCATATGAGAAGATCCTTGTTGCTTTGTCTAAAAATCCAACCATTTCTTTCTTGACGACCTTTGGTGCATCTTTTTCTTTGAGAGATGGTTGCTTGACTTCACTTTTCTCCACTTGCTCAACTTGAAAGATTGGTGCCATAGGACAAGGTGGATTACTATTCAAATGTTGTGCAAATGCAACCTCTTTTGGATTTTCATCATTGATACTCCCTTAATGGATAAGACAACTTTTAAGGGAAGCCTTTGGATAGCTCTTTCTAAAGTGCTCTTTTGCTAACTCATCAACTATATCAATTCTCAAACAAGAGTCTACATCTTCATGTTGCTTCTTCTTATCATTGCCAATGTTAAAGACTAAATGATCCTCTCCGACTCTAAGAGTAAGCTTTTCACCTTTCACGTCAATCAAAGCACCAGCTGTAGCTAGGAAAGGCCTCTCCAAAATGATTGGCATATGTGAATCCTCTTCCATGTCCAAAATGACAAAGTCAACTGGGATGTAAAATTTTCCAACCTTCAGTGGTATATTTTCCAAGACCCCTTCTGGATATTTAATTGATTTGTCATGGCTGAAGAGAAATGTGGGTTGGCTTAAGATCTCCCATGTTAAGCTTCTCATAGATGGAGAGGGGCATAAGGCTTACACTAGCCTAAATCACATAAAGCTTTTACAGAACATGATTCCCCAATGTGGCATGGAATTGAAAAACTCCTGGATCCTTGAGCTTTGGAGGAAGTTTCCTTTGGAGGATATGCGCATTCCTCGATTAAGGCTCTGATCTCATAATCTTCAAGTCTTCTTTTGTTTGAGAGAATTTCTTTCAAAACTTAGCATAAGAAGGCATTTGGGAAAGAGCATCGATAAAGGCACATTTATATATAGCTTCTTCAAAACCTCTAAGAACTTCCCAAATTGCTTATCAAGCTTGGCTTTTGAAATCTCTGTGGAAAGGGAAGGCGTGGCTTGTAAGGCTCTGGAGGTATATATTTCTCTTCTTTCTCTCCAACCTCCTCTTTACCTTTTCTTGCACTCCCTTTTTCACTCTTTTGTTTTCATCTCCCTCAAAATCTTCCTCATTTTCTCTCTTTTCAACTTTTCACTCTTCTCATTATGCACTATTTTACCACTCCTCGGTGTGATGGCATGACATTGCTCCTTGGATTTTCTGTTTGACTAGGAAGTTTCCCATAGAATTGGTACTTGATGAGCATGCTTGTTGTGCAATCGATTTTCCAGCATCCTATTGTGTGTTTGCATTTGTTCCAGCCTTGCTTTCATCTCTCAACTCTTCATCACGCTTAGTTTGATTAGCAAGAATTTGTTGTAATAAAGCCTCTGTGGTGGAACTTTGTTCTTCTTGTCTTGGTAAAGGTCACGGGATTTGCATTCTTTTCTTGAAAACTAGGTGGTTGTTGCCTAGGTTGTTGGTATTGATGCCCTTGTTATTGTGGTGGAAAGTTACGAGTTGAAGCTTGATTTTCTTGATTCTCCCATGAAAAATTGGGATGATTCCTCCAAGCATATGAAGGATAATCTACTCCACGACTCATTGTTCATACTGCATAAGTAACTTGTTGAGAACTTCGAACATGATGATGAACCGACTAGCATACTTAAATCCTCCATTTTCTTAGCAAGGACATTAGTGAGTGCATCAAATTTGGCATTGATCATGTTGAATGGATCAAGCTCATACATTCGACAACTTGCCTTTTTGAGTTGGAGTTGACCCTCTTGGACTACTCCATAGATGACTTTCTTTGCTATTTTCTCTAATAACTCATAAGCTTCATCTTCATGCTTAATGATGAATTCCCCTCAATTTGAGCATCAATGATTCCTCACGATAGCGGGAGTGACATTTGTGTAAAAATTCTAGTTTATCATCCATTTAGGAATGGCATGATGTGGACATTGTCTCTCAATTCCTTCCATCTCATCCATGACTCATAAAGAGTCTCATCTTCTCTTGGTCTAAAAGCAATCATTTGATTCCTCAACTCTTGAGTTTTCAGTGGAAAGTATTGGGCAAGAAATGCATCGTGAAATTGCTCCCAATTTGTAATTGAGTTGTGAGGTAAAGAATCAAGCCAATCAATGCTCTATCTTTCAAAGAGAATGGAAATAATTTTAGCCTTCTGCATCATCGAGATACTCTGGTTGCTTTTGCATGTCACAGATCATAACAAACTTCTTAAGATGAGTATGAGGATTTTACGAAGGATGACCTCAGAATTGAGATTCTGAATCATTTGTAGTACTCCAAAATCCATCTTATAACTATTTGCATCAATTCTTGGTCTTGCTATACTCTCTCTTAAATTATCAAAATGAAAATCGTGATCCATCATACTTCCCTTAGGCACATTAGCATTTATAACTTCTTCACCATGAGCTGCATTTTCATTGTTTGATCATTTTGACATTATCACCAGATTCCAACTCTTTCTTGACCATTTCTTGTTCAATTTCATTTGCTCTCAAAGCTTCTTTTCTTTTCGATTTCTTTCTTGTTGGCTTTACAAAGTTTCTCAATTTGAGGATTAAACAATAAGGATGTGTCACTTGTGCTTCTAGCTCTTCTCATAAAAGATTAAGAGTACACGAAAAGAACAAACAAAGACAAAATGAAAAGATAACAAAGATAAAACTATAAACAACTAAAATAATCAAGAATTCAATCTTAAACAAACAACTCCCCGGCAACGGCGCTAAAAACTTGATGTGTCCCAACCGCAAGTGCGAATTCGTTCAAGTAGTATAGAAAAGATATCGTTCCCACGAGTTGTGTTAATGATTGAATTTTTGATATAAAATAAAATATGTTAAAATTGTATTTTAATCAAATTAATAAAAGAAATTTAGGAATTTGAAGCATAAGGTATGAAAATGCAAAACTAAATTCAAACAATGACTAATTTAATAATTCACAAAATAAAGAAATTGATAATAATGAAAATTAATAAAATGAGATTGAACTAAACACTCAAAAGTAAAATTCCAAGTAATAATTGATGAAAGACGATTAGGAGTTAAGGGTTCATATTTAAGTCATTTTAGGATTTTTCCTAGCTAGACCACTCCATGAAATTTATGGGTTTAAAGGAGATTAATTCTTAAATCCTTTGAAAACTCTTTTGAGTGAGACAAAGAGTGCCTTAATTAACTTAATCCTACTTTCGTGGAGTTGAAATTAACTAAGACCCATTGGGTTCTTTAATCAATCTGTTAATCCTCTTAATCCTTAGTCTATTTCTAGATCTAAGTTAATTAAGTCCAATTTCTTGATTATCTATCACTGTGTTTTCTCCTTTTAGTGCTTCAACTAAGGATTATGAACATAACTTAATGGGGCCCTTCATTAAGCATGTGAATAAGCACACAAGAAATGGATTAAACCTCATAAATTCATTAAATTGGGACTAACTTTCAAATCCACAAAAATAACTAAATATTACATCCTTACTCGAGAATCAAAGTAAAACTACTCACTATCCATAATATTTAAAAGATATTCTGATTTAATATGGAAATAAAACTTTAATCTAAGCTAAGAAACAAAAAGCTCAACACTAGAATTGTAGGAAAAATGTAAGAAAAGAAAGAAATCCTCAAATCTAGTTGAAAATGATGTGGGAGGTGATTGTGTCTCTTCAGTTGCTGTTGCTCATTCTTCTCCTCTTCCTTCTCTTTCTTTTTCCCCTTTCTAAAATGGGAAATGGGGCTATTTATAGCATTTTCTGACATAGAGCCCTAAAATGGTGTGTTTTAGGAGAGATTTTGAGGAATCTTACCTTGACTCATTAATGAAATCTTTGTGGGGTGCATAAGTGGGTGCATAAGTCATCTGATCCCTTATGCGATTCAGCTGATTCTGGCTCACTTATGCTTGCAACGGTGACCAGGTTATGCACAATTTCGTGAGATTGCATAAGGGGGCATGAATCTGCATAAGCCATGCACTCTCCTTATGCACAATTCGGTAGGTATTGAAACAGTGTTTTTTCTCCTTATGCAGATCTGCATGGCTTATGCGGCAAGTTATGCGCAATTTGGCCAATGCATATTTCAACTTTGAAACTTGTTTTTGACATCTTTGGCTGTAGAGATCACTCCTCAATGGCAAAATTTCTTTTTAGTCCTTCCAAAACACCATTTTTCCTACAAAACAAAGTAAAAATTACAAATTAATCCAAAATTGACAATTATGAAAAACTAACTAATTAACTAATGAAATTAGCTAAAAATGACTAATAATCAAATAAAATGGCTATGAAATTAAACCTAAATGATTATGCAAAATGTATGCATCATGAGTTTTGTTAGTGAAGTCATGGAGTTTGTTGGAGAAATCATGTTAACATGTCTTTCTTTGTAAAGCCTATATAAGGCTGCTATTGGATCAAATAAAGTCACTTCCTTTTGAAAACAAATTGAGTTGTGAGCTTTTCATTACTGAGTGCATTCTTATTCCTCTTCAGATTATTAAAAGCTTGTGTTCTGTGTTCAACAATTCTGGTATCAGAGCTAGGTTGGTCGTGAGATAGTCTGAGTACCATCAAATTGGTGGAAGTTGATCTATACTGACAAGATGACTGATCTTCAAGTTGTTGGAGGGATTAAAAAGCTCAACAACCAAAATTACAATACATGGGCAACATGTATGATGTCCTACATGCAAGGCCAAGATCTGTGGGAGGTAGTCAACGGAAATGAAGTTACAGAACCGAAGGCAGAGGATGAAAGTGGTACCTTACGGAAGTGGAAGATAAAAGCGGGCAAAGCTATGTTTGCTCTAAAGACTATAATAGAAGAAGACGTATTGGAGCATATCCGAGATTCTAAAACACCAAGAGAAGCTTGGGACACGCTGGCTACACTTTTCTCAAAGAAGAATGAAATGCGACTGCAGCTGTTAGAAAGTGATCTGTTGTCAGTAGCGCAACGTGATATGACAGTGGCCTAGTATTTTCACAAGGTGAAGTCAATATGCCGTGAAATTTCAGAATTGGATCCAACAGCTCCAATTGGAGAAACCAGGATGAAAAGAATAATCATTCATGGTTTGAGACCTGAATTTAGAGGCTTCATTGTTGCAGTAAAGGGATGGCCAAATCAACCATCACTTGTTGAGTTTGAAAATTTGCTTGCTGGTCAAGAGGCCATGGCTAAGCAAATGGGAGGAGTCTCGCTGAAGGGTGAAGAGGAAGCACTCTACACCATTAAAAGTAGAGGGACCTACAAGCAGCATGTCATTAGTGGATCTAAAAGGAATGATGAGAAGGTGAAAAATCATCAAGGAGAGGGGAGCTCTCGTCCAGGAGGAGCTTCAAAGAATCATGGCAACAGTAAAAGGTTTGAAGGGAAGTGTTACAATTGTGGAAAGAAGGGTCACATGGAAAAAGCTTGTTGGTCCAAGAAAGGTGCATGGAGAGCAACGTTGCTACTTCCAATACAAAGGAGAAAAGCGAAGATGGTGGGATCTTTGAAGCATTCTTTCTTTGAGAAGAGGAGGAGTTAGCTCTCACCGTAACAACATCTGAGCAGTTGATTATAACAATGGTGGATCATTGACTCAAGCTACTCAAATCATATGACAGGCGACAAAGAAAAGCTGCAAGACTTATCAGAATACAAAGGAAGCCGTGTGGTGGTGACAGCCAACAATTCTAAGTTACCAATAGCTCACGTTCGTAAGACGGTTGTTTCTCCCCAATATAGTGCTAACCAGGTGTCACTTCAACATGTCTACCATGTCCCAGGAATGAATAAAAATATACTTTCGGTAGCAAAAGTAACATCATCATGTCATTTTGTTTTGTTTGGCGCGTAATATATGAAGTTTTATCATGATCTCAAGATTTTAGAAAAGCCAATGATGAAGGGACGAAGGTTAGAATCGGTCTATGTGATGTCGTGAGTGCGAGTATGTAGACAAGACCAGGAGGAATGAAACAGCAGAATTATGGCACATGCGATTGAGTCATGTTAGCTACTCCAAGCTAAGTGTGATGATGAGCAAGTCGATGCTTAAGGGACTTCCCCAACTTGAAGTAAGAATAGACACAATCTGTGCAGGGTGTCAGTACGGTAAAGCACATCAATTGCCGTCTGAGAGTCCAAGTTTAAAGCAAAGAAACCACTAGAGTTAATACACTCTGATGTATTTGGACCTATTAAGCAGCCATCAATTGGTGGGATGAAGTATATGGTGAGCTTTATTGATGACTTTTCTAGGTATGTGTGGGTTTCTTTTTAAAAGAAAAATCTGACACATTTTCAAAGTTCAAAGAGTTTAAAGAGATAGCTGAAGCAGAAGTTGATAAGGAAATTCTTTGCTTGCGCACTGACAATGGGGGAGAGTATAGCTCAGACAAGTTTTCCCAGTATCTACGGGAAGGTCGAATACATCACCAATTCACATGTGCCAACACACCACAACAAAACGGTGTAGCGGAGAGAAAGAACAAGCATCTTGCTAAAATTTGTCGAAGTATGCTCCATGCAAAGAATGTACCAGGAAGTTCTTGGGCAGAAACAATGAGGACTGCAGCCTTTGTGATCAATAGACTTCCTCAACAAAGGTTATGCTTTCTTTCACCTTTTGAGAAATTGTGGAACATGAAACCTACAATTAGTTATTTTCGAGTATTCGGATGTGTGTGTTATGTATTTGTACCTAATCATTTACGTGGAAAGATTGACAAGAAAGCCGTTAGATGTATTTTTGTGGGATATGATAGCCAAAGAAAAGGGTGGAAATGTTGTGATCCTACAACTATAAGGTGCTACACATCCCGAAATGTGGTGTTCGATGAAACATCTTCATGGTGGTCCTCAAAAAAGGAGATATTACCAGACTCTGATAGTTTTAAAGATAAGTTGAAATCTGCCCAAATCGGTTGAGTTGGATGAAATTAAAGATTCATATGATGAGAATGATGTTGAACAATGTATGACTCAAAATTCATGGCAAACTAGTGTGTATCAACAACCAAGTGAAGAAGGTGAGATTGATAAAGTAGAAGTACCAACTGAACAATCACAACCCAGAAGGTCAACAAGAATCCGAAAGCCAAATCTCAAATATGCTAATACTGCCATAACAGAAGAAGAAGTTGCAAAAGAACCTGAGACATTTGAGGAAGCATCTCAGAATTCTATGTGGATTGAAGCTATGGAAGAAGAAATTATTGCATTAGAACGAAATCAGACTTGGGAGCTTGTGCCAAAGCCAAGAGATGTGAAACCTATTTCTTGCAAATGGGTTTACAAAATAAAGCAACGCACAAATGGATCAATTGAAAGGTTTAAAGCTCGTCTGGTGGCTCGAGGGTTTAGTCAACAATATGGACTAGACTATGATGAAACGTTTAGTCTAGTTGCAAAGCTTACAACTATGCGAATCTTACTTGCATTTGCAGCTAACAAAGACGGGAACCTATGTTAGATGGATGTGAAGAACGCGTTCCTGCATGGGGAGTTGGATCGGGAGATCTACATGATTCAATCAATGGGTTTTCAAAATCAATGTCACCCTGAATATGTATGTAAGCTGCGAAAGGCATTGTATGGATTAAAACAAGCACCAAGGGCTTGGTATGGTAAGATTGCTGAATTCCTAACTCAAAGTGGCTATTCGGTGACACCTGCAGACTCTAGTTTGTTTGTCAAAATCAATGAAGGGAAGCTAGCTATTGTGCTAGTGTACGTAGATGACTTAATCATGACAGGTGATTGGGAAGAAGAAATTCTCCAAACAAAGGAGAATTTATCAGTTCATTTTCAGATGAAAGAACTTGGGATGACTCAAGCACTTTCTTGGTCTAGAGGTTGATTGTACTCAAGAGGGAATAATTCTTCATCAGCAAAAGTATTCCAAAGATTTGTTGAAGAAGTTTGGAATGCTTGGGTGCAAGACAATTTCAGCACTAATAGAACCAAATGCCAAAATATGTGCACATGAAGGAAAAGATTTGGAAGATGCAACGATGTACTGACAGTTGGTAGGTAGTTTACTCTATCTAACTTTAACTCGACCTGATATCTCTTATGTAGTTGGTGTGATGAGTCGGTATATGCAAAATCCAAAGAAATCTCATACGGATGTTGTTCGACGAATCTTTGAGATATATAAAGTACTGATTGACTATGGTATCTTGTACAAGAAAGGTGGAGATTGCAAGCTAGTTGGTTATTGTGTGGCTGATTATGCAGAGATCATGATACCGTCGCTCAACTCTGGTATGTATTTATGCTTGGAGCAGGAGCAATCTCTTGGTGCGGCAAAGGCAACCTCTTGTGTCTTTGTCAACAACGAGCGAGAGAACCGGCAGCGACAATTGCGGCTCAAGAGAGTACTTGGCTCACACAACTCATGAAGAATTTATATCATCCTGTAGAATATGCAATTCCCTTGTGTTGTGACAACCAATCAGCAATACGTTTGGCAGAGAATCCAATTTTTCATGCAAGAACTAAACATGTGGAAGTGCATTATCATTTCCTCAGGGAAAAAGTTCTACAAGGAGAAATTGAGTTGTAGCAGATTAAGACAGAAAATCAAGTAGCAGATCTGTTCACAAAAGGTTTGAGCACCAACAAGTTTGAAAGCTTTTGTCATTAGCTTGGCATAGTGAAGAGAATGAGAGCTGGTGTTGAGGGGGAGTGTTAAAGCTTGCAACACCAGCCTGATGGTTTCTAGAAGGTTGATTTAACCAAGTCAGTTTGGAATTAGTTTTAATTGTTAATGCTATCTTAATGGGTTTAACTGTTATGAGTATGTTGCTATTTTTTAGGCATGAATTGTTACTGATTTGTTTCTATATTTTATTGGTTTAGTTGAGTCTTGTTAATGAAGTCATGGAGTTTGTTGGAGAAATCATGTTAACGTGTCTTTCTTTGTAAGCCTATATAAGGCTGCTGTTGGATCAAATAAAGTCACTTCCTTTTGAAAACAAATTGAGTTGTGAGCTTTTCATTACTGAGTGCATTCTTATTCCTCTTGAGATTATTAAAATTCTTATTCCTCTTGAGATTATTAAAAGCTTGTGTTCTGTGTTCAACAGGCAATTCTTTTATGCCACTTCTAATTGCGTAAAGCTTCATCAAAGATTTTAAATTGCCCAAGTTCTCTGGCAATCCCTTGAGATTTACGCAATCCGTGACATCTTGGCGGGTAAGAGACTTAAGATTGCAAATGCTGCCTGGAAGACTCGTTAGTTTTGAACATCCATTCAGATAAACATTCTCATATTTCAACTTGCCAATGCTGATTGGAAGGTGTCCTAGCTTTGAGCATCCCTTGAGATCAAGATGCTTAAGACATGTCAACTCTCCGATGCTAATCGGAAGACTTACTAGTTTTGAGCATTCCTTAAGATAAAGATGACGGAGACATTTCAACTCACAAATGCTGCTTGGAAGGCTTCCTAGTTTCGAGCATCCCCCGAGATCAAGATGCTGAAGATATTTGAACTCGCCAATGCCATCCGGAAGACTTGCTAGGTTTGAGCATCCTTGGAGATCAAGATACTGAAGAGATTTCAACTCGCCAGTGCTGCCTGGAAGACTCGCCAATTTTGAGCAACCTTTCAAAGTAACATTTTCGAGGTTTCTTAAATAAAGGCAGCTTGGAAAATGACAAAAACTTCTGCAGTTTTCAAGATTTAAATCGTTAAGCTTGCTGTCTTACTTTAAAGACGTGGAAATCCCAACCAAACTTGTACAATCCTTCAAATGCAAAACCTCAAGTTTTGGGAATTTAGACAACTCTGGTGTTTTAATTAGGTTCATAGAATGGCTGAGGTCGATAAATTGTAAATCTTCAGCAATCTGCAATGACAAACACAAGCTAAGAGTAAATTACAATATCCACACATTTTTCTTTTTATAAAGAAACACTCAATTTTGCAAAGAAGCGTAGCACAGCATACCTGATCTTCACTCCGAAGTAGTTTGAGTTGGCTTTTACGCATGTGAAATTCAATGAGATTCTTGGGGGAAAATTTTGATGGAAAAAACTTTGGAGGTATTCATCCCACTGAAGAAAACTTAGCCCATCAGGAAGCAATTTGAGGCCTTTAGGAAAATGCACTTCGATTTTTGCAGAGCAAGGATTGTAGAATTTCAGGAATCTAAGATTTTCCATTTTCATGAAGACTGTAGAACTTAGTTCCACATCTTTAATTTGGGACATGTTCAGAATCATGCCTTCGACTTAGTTCCATGCACGATACACAACACATGCACGCACATATATAATGAAATAAGCATCTACTTCCTAGTGCAAATCTTTAAAAATCCAGTTTGAAAATGGTTCTCACCTTATCCTTGGTTAATGCATGGTAGATATCCTTGTAGTTCCACAGCCTGCTACGCTTTCCTGGTTGTTTTATACATTCTTGGTCAACAATATCCTTGCCCATTTGCTGTAGCAAATCATGCATCTCTAACTTGTTTTCTGAAATATTTACAAGAGACTTATCCTTGAGATGACTTATTCCACTTTTTGCAGAGAAACCAAAGCTATCTAATATATATATAACCCGACCATTGTCTTCCCTTTTAAAGAAACACACAACATCGAGAAATATATTCTTTTCATTCTGATCTAGTCCAACATAACTAATTCTCAGAATGTTTTAATATCCTTATTGGGAGTGCCTTCTAACTTTACCAATTCACTTTCCCATTCTTCAATATGCTTGTCACATAGGTTGGAACCTAACAAGATAAGAGCTAATGGAATGCCTTTAGCATAGTTTATAGCCCTGTGTAACAAATCCACATCTGCTTCTGAGGGTTGATTTTGCCTGAATGCATGAAATTGAAAGAGCTGAAAAGCTTCATGGTGAAGCAGCTCCTTAACCTCATAAATTTTGGTGCATCCGTACCTAAGCACTTGCTTATTTCTACTTGCTATAATAATTCTGCTCCCCAAGCCTTTTGAATCATGCTCTTCCAGCAAAGATTTTAACTGCAGGGGACTGCTCACATCATCAAGAACAATAAGAAACCTCTTCTTCAAAAGCATGTTCTTAATGAAAGATGGTAAAACATTAGGTGTGCCAATCTTTATATCTGCCCGCAACACTTTGGAAAGGATTTCATCTCGTAAATGAACTGTGGGGCGCTTTTCTAATTCTTCCCTTACATTTGCAACAAAGCATTGACTCTCAAATTAAGCAGAGATTTGATTGCGTAAAAACCCCAGCAATGGTTGTTTTACCTCACCACCAATTCCCCAAATTCCTAGGGAAGGTACGTCTTCTAATCCAATGCATAATAATGACTCAACTTCTTTGATGCGCGAATCAATTCAAACTAAGCCATGATCAAAATCATTTATGGTCATTTGATTCAGTTTCTTCCAAATGTCGTTGACAATTAACTTAATCAATTTGGACTCAGGCCTGACATATTTATAGAGCACAAACAATCGTGAGTAAGATTATAAAGCACGAGAAATTGAGGAAATATATATATATATATATATATATATATTTGAGCTAACTCATACATTTTAATTTTATTAGCCATTAATGGCTTGTGAGCCATTTAAGTTATTTTTAGCTTCATAAATCATTTAAGCTATTTACTTCTGAAAATTTAAATTTTATTTTCTTTCTTTATTTATTCTCTGGTTAACATTTAGTTATAGGTTACTCAGGGACGGATTTAGGCAAGGGCCAAGGGTGCTAAGCCCTTAAGATTTTAAAATTTTACAAAGAAATTGATGATTGTTCAAAAAATGATTTTTTTTTTTTAATTTTTACTATCATCTATCAGATTTGATAGGGTAATGAACATCTCAATATTTTAAAAATTTTTAGAGATTTATTAATAATTTTATTTATAAAAAAATTTAAAATTATTCTTGCCTTACTGAAAGAATAATATTAATAGTGAAACACAAATCTTATGTCAAAAAGAGAAAAAGAAAAACAACAAACCATCATCAATTCATAGTCTCTTCTTCTCTATCAATTTTCCTTTTTCAACAAATCCATAATTATCAACTTCTATTCTTTAAAATTTAAATTATTGGACAAGATTATCGCAGAGAAGTCTTCACAATTCTCTTATCATTTTTTTAATCAATTTCAAATTATTATAATCTCATTGCAACGTTGGAGAGATGTAATTTCATCATACTCAAATTAGAAAAAGATTTTTCTTTCATAGCACTAAAAGTTAGAAGCATGTCATTTATTTTTTTTAATTTATAATTGAATTTACTTTTAATGATTGTTTTGAAAAAAAAAATAGATTTGAAATAAATTGGATAAACTTTTAATTTTAAGCTATCATGATATTTTAAGTTTAGTAATTTATAATATTAAATATTTATTATATTCCTAAATTAACAGCAATTTCATTTAATTTTTCAAAAATTAATTTTGTCTAAAAAAATTCTCATATCAACTACATATATTTATTTCATGTATGTTATTTTCGCATATCACATATTTTAATAGAGTTCTACCAAATGGGATTAACAGTATTTTGTTACATCTTAGGGGTCTCTTATCATAGATATTGTTTGATTTAGTCCTTGTGTTCAGTCTCTTTGCCCTTTTCTTAAAAAAATAAAGCCCCTAAATCGAATTTCTACATCAGGCCACTCACCTTTTTAAAGAGGGAAAGTTTGAGATCAACCTTTACATCTAGAAAATTTAGGTTGGCATTCAATATTTACGTGTGAGATGATATATTCTTGTATAAAAAGGCTGAGTAAAAAGTTTTTAATTTATTTACAAAATTGATGTATATGGTATTATAGAAATTAGACTAACACAATCAACTTGAATTTTGGCCCGTCCAAAAGAAAAAAGACTCGATATGACTCACAATTCGAAATAATCCAAATTCAAATGACTTGACATGTTCACCACCTATGCCCTCTCCTTGCTTTCTTTTTCCTTCCCTACTATTTTGAAGTTTGAGGAATTTTATATTATGATAGGGGTGAGCATCGGTCAATTTAGTTTGGTTCAGTTCAATATCACAAATAAAAAAAAACCAAATAAATAAAAAAAAATTTTTTTCATATCAAATCAAACTAAACTGAATTAGGAAGAATACCAAACTCAATCATATAGAACAAAATAAAATTTTGGCAGAATAAGCTAAACCTAACCGAATTTGATAAAAAAATAAATCAAATCAAACTGATTTGGTTCAATTGAAGATTCATATTTTTAACTCTAATTTAAGACTTAATAATAATTAGTTAAAAATAAACTATTTGATTCAGTTCTATTATTTTTTCCTAAAAGAATAAAATCAAACCGAATAGATTTAATGAATTTTCTAAATGGAAAAATCAAATCTAATTATAAAAAAATTAAATTAAATTTCTGAATTAAATCAGATTGGTTTTTTGATGTACAATCAATTTTGCTCACTCTTATACATTGATGTTCATGAATGATATTATTATAGCTGTCCAAACTAATGGACTATAGGTGGAATTAATCCATATGAAAAATTAGAGAACCATGATTTACTAAAGAAAACAAAAATAATAAGCAAAGACAACCATAAGAACAAATAATAAAGCTGACTTACTTGATGTTCTTTGAATCCCACCCTGTTACCTTGGCTATTTCCATCAACGCATGGCTCCATCTCTCAACCTTGTCGGAACTGTTCATGAATTCTTCTTTATACTTAGCAAGTGCATCCCCAATACTTCCTTTGAGCTCTTGAAAATCTTCGGGATCCACGTGGTAAAAAATTGGCAAAACTATTTGCTGCATGGAATCCTTGCATTCGAGTATTTTTACGAGTTCGTCCAAACACCAATGAGAATAAACATAGCTTTTGGAGAAAATAACTACTGAAATATTTGATTCTTCAATTTTTTTCATGAGGGTAAGAGAGATTTCTTCTCCTATTTCAAGGGTTTCATCCATGAAAGTATTGATTTGGTGTTGACACAGGGCTTCGCGGAGATGACTAACAAAACTGCGGCGGATGTCTTGGCCACTAAAACTGAGAAAGACATCATACTTCCGCAAAGGGGTGGTGGAGGAAGCGGAAAGCATGATTATTAACCTGATGGTGGAGGCTTGTGTAAAACTAAAATGGAGTGCAAGATATTTATAGAAAATTTTTAGAATATTTTGTGAGAAATTATATTATAAAATTGTAATTCTGCATATTATATGAAATGATAAGTTAACAAAAATTTAATACATATATAAATTTAATTATTAAATTTTTAAAAACAAATATAATTTAATAATTATAAATTTATAAAATTTATTTATATATACATATTTACTGTTTACTTATTTACCATTCCATATAAAATATCTTCCATTTAATCACCCCTTTACTGAATTGGATGGAATCACTGCACTGAATTGGGTGCAGTCCTTCTCACTCGCAAAAATACACATATCAACTGGACCACACATTATTATTATTATTAATCGTCTGCAACATCCCATTCATCGGAAAGAATAGACTACAAGTCAAGATGACTAGGAAGGCAATTTTATTTTATTTTTATTTTTATTTTTAACTGGAACAGAAATTCAAATCTTCCTTTTTATTAATCCGTGAACGTATTATTTTTGTAAGAGTCTATAAATAAATAAGAAAACAATAAATCAATATTGGAGGGGCCATACATTTATGGAGGCTTTGCATTTGGACAAAAAATAAACATATTTTGAGAGAAAACAACCTATACAAGTTACTTAAAAAATTCTTTAAAAAAAATGCTTGAATCTCATTATGTATTATAAATATTATTTTCCCTCATTTAATTTTCTCTTGATTGTTAATTAAACAAGAAATTGTTAACCTATTTTCTTTTTTCTCAATTAGTGGTGAATCTAAATTTTTTTTTAAGTCAATATATAAAAAAAACTTTTCTAAGCTCAAATTTTTTTTTTTATAAAAAGTCAATTAATCTCTATCATTCGTCCACTTTTATTTAATTTGTTGGTTTTAAAAATTATTTTATTTAAAATTATCTATCATTTTAAAAAGATTAAAAAATATTAATTAATTTTTTTCCTTATTTTTACTAAACATCATAACTATTTATTCAGTTTCCTAAACTCATTTTATCACCTCTCCTCTCTCCTTAATTAGGTGAGATAAAAAGTAATTTAGTACTATTAAAATCTATTTTGTTATAATTTAAGTGATTTAATTAATTTCTTAATTACCATGTAAAAACTTTAAATAATAGGTAAAAATGAATGGAGAAAAAAAGTACATATAATTAAATTTATAAAAAATTAATTTAAACAAATATATTTATTCCACACGCCCTTCACCCTCCCCTGCAACCAAGGTTTTGATACCACCTTAGGCCTTTGAGTTCAACTCAAAAGCTAACTCATGAGTTGGAAATCCTCAAAGGGTATTTAAGCATGGTAGGCGATAGATATTTAAGCGACATCCCATCAAAATTCAATTAATTCTCTTCAATTTTATCACATCCAAAATGTAAATAAAAGAGGGAGACTGTATACTTCTAGTCCAATGAATAATTTTAAAATATATTAAAAACACTAAAAATATTACTTTTATAAAAATAAAAATAATTAATTTTTTAATTTAAAATGATGAATTTCACATAGGTGAAAAAAAAATATAAATACCCGATTTTACCCAATAATTCATAAGTTTAGCCCTCGTTTTCACTGCACCATCAGAGTTAGTTGTTCACAATATATTTTTTTTTTTTAAATTAACGACTAAGATCCGAATTCTAGAATTCCCACTACTGGCATTCAGAAGGACACGCATGATCGTCGGATTTAGACGCTAAACCAACTCGGAATTGACTTGATTAAATAACTGGAGTGAGAGTTTGTCAATTGGACTCCATTCGTTTTAAAGATAAGTTAAAACGATTAGATATAATTTAATATTCTGAAAATTAAATCTAACTAAATCCAAAACAAATAAGATTACATTAAATCAATTTGAATCAAATTGATTCGGTTTATTATTTTTTCTTTTTTTAATATAGACAATATACGGAATAAAAAAGAAAAACTCATATATATATATATATATATATATATATATATATATATATATATATATATATATATATATATATATATCCACGCTTTCATTAGTATTTTTTAACACAACAAAAAGAACATTGACCATACTTTTAATTAACAAAATTAAAGCTATTTAATGATTAAAAAAAAGAAATTAACATGAATATTACAAACCAGTTTATATGATTAAATTTTAAAGAAATAAATTTGATCAAATAAACTTTTAAATTAAATATTATTTAAAATGAACTTTTTAAGGAAAAAAAAAAAAACCGGCTGAGCGGGTCCAATCTCAAGTCCTTGCTAGCTATAAATCAAGAATTAACAATTTCATATTAAATCGACCCCAAATGGGCCAGGGTATATTCGTTTCTTTGAAAAAAATAGAAAAATTACAAAGCAAATTGCCCACAAAACGTTGACAAGAAAGAAACATACATTTAAATAGCCTTGGCACCGCATATATTGATGTGTTGAAAAGTTTTGATTTAACGTTGACAACATTTTCAATTAATTTTTGTAGGCCAAAGTGTTTGAGCTTGAAAGTTACTACCTATCAAATATTAATTTAAAGCATGACAAGACAAGAGAACAACTCAAAATTTAAGACCCTTGAATTTTTCAATGAAAATCAACATAATTAATATTAGCTAGGCTAAATAATTGAAAAACAAAATAATAATAAATTCAACACAACATTAGCCTACTCGAATTGGCCAAAAGGACAACATTCTAAGGTTACGTTTACGACTTAATTAAAGTTATAATGCTAATTATATAATATAATTAATTATATTTTATTTAATGATAGTAATAAATTTAAAAAAAATAAATAAAAGTCAATATATTAAAAAATGTATGTATTAAAAATAAAATTTAATAAAATAAAATTTTTATGTATTAAGAGTTTGATATTTAAAAGTTTAATAAAATAAAATATAATCAATTTAACTAATATTTTTATATAAAAAAGAAGGGAATGAACTACTTTATTTAAGCAACTTATATAAATAAATTATTTATTTTATTATTTATAAAAAAAAGTTCAATAATTAAATTTATGAGCGATTAATTTTAAAAATATACATATTTACTTAGAACAATTTAATAAAAAGAGATATCAATTCAACCTCATTCTTCAATGTGGAACAATTTAACAATTTAACCTGATGATGAAGGCTTGTGTGACACTAAAATGGAGTACAAGATATTTATGGGAAATTTTTAGAATATTCTGGTGAGTGCACACACAAAAATATGAATCCTTTAAAAAAAAAGAATGGAGCCCGCAGGATTAATTAATAGCGGTAGCAACATCCCAACAACATATTGGAAAGAAACTTTAATTTTAAGGGATAATGTCAAAAAAAAAATTCCAAACTTTGTATGTTTTATAATTGTGTTCTAATTTTTTTTTTAATAAAATACTCTGAATTATTATTTTTATTATAATTTTATTTTATTATATTTTATCCTTAATTCTAAGGGATTTTGCCATTAGAATAAGAAAATATCTAAAAAAATTTCATCCTTCATCATCTCAATAAGTTATTATCAACTCTATCCTCCTAAAGACTCAACCTCACTTTCCATCAACATTTCCTCTCAACAACTCAATCAGATCAACTATGACAATCCCAAAACAGGATCCATTTATTTTATTATAAATTACGTTTAATTAGTATTATTTTGGGAATTAAAAGTGTTGGTTTGATGCTTTGTTAGTATCTAACGGAGCAACTAATATTGAGGTTTAATTGTAATAAATTTTAAAATACAGACTAATATTTATTTAAAAAAATTAGGATATAATTGTAAAAGAAAAAGTAAAATTTAGGATTTTTTTTTTAAATTTCATAAAACAAACAGCAGGGTGTAATTATAAACAAATTAAAAGTTTAAGAGTTTTAAAAAAAAAAAAAAATATTTGAGGTACAACTATAAAAAATCTCAAAGTTTTAGATTTTTTTTTTTGTTTGGTACTATCCCTAGTTTTAATTGAGGAATAGAGTACGAGTCAAGATGACTAGGAATGAAAAGGGTAAGATAATATGGAAAAAAAAAACTTTTTTATAAATATAATTAGAAAATTAAAATGACTAATTTTAAATACAAATTTAAAGTAAATAGCATTATCATCAACCAAATAGAATTTGCATGCGTGTGGGTTTACGATTTTTGTGTCATTTATTAATCCGTGAATGTATATTTTTTAAAGCTTATATATGATTCAGAAGCTAGTCAATAATATATATTGGTAATGCATTGGTTTTGTATTTTCATATATTGGTGGGGTTTGGGTTTTATTTTTGGAAGGAACGTAAACTTATGGAGGCTTCGCTTTTGTATTTGAAGAAAAAATAAACATATTATGGCCTGCTTTATTGTAGCGCTGGAGTTGGTTGTTCACAATAAATTATTATTATTATTAATTTTTTTTAAAAAGAAAACTGTTAAATTAATCACTGTAGTCCCAAAATTCCCACTACTGTTTTTCAGATGGCCACGTATGATATATATATATAGTTGGATGCAGACTAAATTAGAGATGGTCTCATCATTAAATAATTGAAATGAGAATTAGTCAATTTGATTCTATTCAATTTAAAGGGAAGTAAAACCCAATAAATAGAACTTAACGTTATAAAAATTAAATCTAACTAAATTTAAAATAAATAAAATTGCATTAAATTAATTTGAATCAAATCGATTAGATTTATTAATTTATTTTTTTTCTTTTTTTAATTTAGACTAAATGCGAGAATTAAAAAAAAATACTCATATATAATCACCGGCGTTTTTAATTTCACTTTTCTTTATATATATATATATATATATATATATATATATATATATATATATATATAAATCGGTCCAATCTCAAGTCAATGCTAGCAATAATCGGAGCTAACAATTTTGATTTTAATTGGACCTATTGACAACATTTTCAAAGTATTTAATTTTCGAAAGCGAAAGTATTAATTTAAAGAATGAAAAGACAAGAGAAGAACTCATAATTTAAGACCCTTGAATTTTTCAATGAAAATCAACATAATTATCTTTATTTCATTGAAAAGATCAAGAAGAAACATCAAACAGCAATAGAGAAGCCACACAATCAGGTGCTTCCTCAATCCAAATACATTTAGTAACATTACCAACACAATACTTAGCTAAAGTTTGTGCAACTTCATTACCATCCCTAGAGGTGAAAAAGTAAACACAAGAAGACAACCGATGACGAAGGTAACAACAGTCAGCTAATGCCATTCCTAAAACATCTCCAAAGAAATCCCATTTTGCAGCTTACAAATATTATCTTGACAATCAAATTCTGCAATCATAAATTGGAAAAGTAAATCTGAAGCTTGTTGCCCCCATATGTCAAATAATGGGCTTATGCAATATCTGAAGACCATGAAAAGAACACATTTCGAGGCGCAAGTAAGAATTTCCCTTTATCATTCCTAAAAATACCTTATAGCCAATTTTTCCATCACCCAAAATACCAACATCAACATTTAGCTTGACCACCCCACTTAGACGAGGAGACCATCTAACTAGAGACGAACTATGATGATAGAACCTACCAATAGCAGCTTCCCCTACCACACTTGCACTATATTCATATGACATAGCATTACCCCGTCCTATTGCTCGTCTACGTACAATCCCACCCTTCATTTTTAAAACAAAATTTATTTCTACCATGCCACATACAATGGCGGGCAAATGACCGTACTAAGGCAACTCATAATGGAAAAATACCAGAATAGGCTAACACAAAAAAAAATTACCAAGAGGGGGCGGGTTGCAGTGGTCACAGCGTGGGACGTTATTCAAAATAGCGTCTGAACAAGGGACGCTATTATGAATGGCACCCGAAGCTTGGACGCTAATAATATTAGCGTCCGGAATGAGCCACCGCGACGCGAAGAATATTGCGTCCCATCTGCTCCGGATGCTAATTATATTAGCGTCCCGTGTCCTCCCGAGCCTCACTGCAGCCTCCTCCCACCCAAGCCTCGCCTGCCGCAAGTCTCCCACCCAAGCCTCGCCTGCCGCAAGTCCAATCTGCGCAGGGAATCTTCCTGCACGCGGGACGCTATTTTTATTAGCGTCCCATGCTGATCCGCCCCGTCCAATCTGTTCAGAATCTTGGTGAAGGTGGACGCTATTTTTATTAGCGTCCCGTTTTCATGACCATTTCTACCGCTGCTTCTCTCCCTGCGCTCTCATTTCTACCGCTTTCATTTCGCCCTCAAGCCCCTCGCTCTCGTTCATTCCTCGTCCATCGTCTCCCTCGCTCGTTCATTCCCTCATCCATTCTCATTTTGGTGGAGCAGCTCGGGTGGAGCAAGAAGGAGAAAGAGTAAGGTGCAGTTGCATATCACAAGGAAAGAAATAAGAAATTTGAAAAAAAATTATATTAAGGTATGTATTTTAACTGTTTAATAATTTTTAACATATAATATGTGAAATGCTTAGGTGATAATAATGTTTATTATTGTGAAAATAATGTAATATTCCTTAACAAATAAATTTTCTTTACAAGTTTTAACATGCAATATATAAAATGTTATTATGCTGAAAATAATATATATATATTTTTTTATGCATACATGTTGGTATGTTTGTGAGCAAGTTGATATATATATAGTAATAGCATATCTTGATAAAATGAGTATTAGTTATTGGGAAAAATAATACAAAAAATTATATTTTTAGTGTATAATAGTAAAGAAGGTAAAGAAAAAATAATATAAATTTGTAGTATTAAGAAAATGTTAGGAAAGAGAAAATAAAAATTATAAATGTAAATTATGTTACAAAATAAATTTTATATTAAGTCATATAATTTTTGTATCTCATAATATAATAGTTTAATAAGTTAAACAGAGAATATTAGTATAAAATAAAATAATAGTTTAAGTTTTTAAAAATTAGTAAAAGCTATAGAAGAAAGGGAAAAATTAATAGAAAATTGAGTTCATAATATATTATAGAAAATGATGTAATAAAAATAAAATATAAATTTATATAAAATATTAATAAAAAATGAGAAATTAGTAATATAAAAAATTGCCAAAAAAAATAAGTAGCATTTTAATTAAAATGTAATTATTAGAAATAAAATATTAATTTAATTTATTAATTAAAATTAAAAGAATAGAAAAATTAGTAATGTAAAATGTTGTTGAAAATAATTTCTTTATTAATAGAAAATTGTGTTCATAATATATTATAGAAAAGGATGTAATAAAAATAAAATATAAATTTATATAAAATATTATTAAAAAATGAAAAATTAGTAATATAAAAAATTGCCAAAAAAAAATAAGTAGCATTTTAATTAAAATGTAATTAATAAAAATAAATTATAAAATTATATGATTTATATATTATGGAAGAAATAAAAAATAATAAAATAAAAAAAATTGGCGAAACTCAATATAACAATTAATATGTAATTATTTAAAAAAATTAATATTATTAAAATATGATTAAAAAATTAAAACAAGAGTAACATAAAAATATGTCGAAATCATTGCATATTTAATTAAAATATAATTAGTAGAAATAAAATATTAATTTATTTTATTAATTAAAATTAAAAAAATAGAAAAATTAGTAATGTACAATGTAATACGTATTGCCAACGGCCGTTTATCTTTGATAGTTATTACGATTTTTATTTTATCAGAAATGTCAATTCCAAGTTTTGCTACTTTATATTGGGATGGAGAAATCATTATGAATGATGAAGGCTATGAATATTATGGGGGTTCATCAACCGTCATTACTATTGGTAAACGTATGGATTTTGGTACTTTAGGAATGAAAATTGTCCGTGGAATTAATCTTAAAGGTGGACATGAATTTATATCGAAAATCTTATTCAGACAACCCATTGAAAAAAATGGCTCATTTAAATGGGATTGCATGGGTTTGACAAACGATAACGATGTGAATATTATGTTTAATTACATTGATGAAATTGGAGGTATGTCATCGATTGAATTATATATTGAAATTTTTCGACCATCTGCAAATGTTGTTGATGAAGCGGGCCCATCAAATAATTGTTACCTTGAAGCCTCGAAAGTGTACGGATGATTTTGAATCCGCTAGCAATGATTATTGTCACGATGATGATGAGGATGATGCAGTCTGATGACGAATGGATTGATAGTGATGACTGGGACATGAATGAGGATGGTGGTCATCATAATGAGTTAGTAGTAGATTTGCCTTTTTACTATAATACTCATGTTGCAAACCCAATAATGCCGCTTGTCCCTCCTCCGCCTTATAGTGAAATAGATTTTTCATTGCTAACGGTTGATCCATGGTCAACACCACAGTGTAGTTCAATGTGGGATCCATTAAAAGAGTTTGAATTAGGAATGATATTCTCATCTAGAGAGGATGTCCAAAAAGCCAAAGAATATCATTTACATAGGCACCATGAGTTTTGTAATGAGGAGACAAAGAGTAGAACATATGCCATCAGGTGCAAAGACACAACGAGCAATTGTAAGTGGAGATTGCGTGCCTCACGAGGGAAAGGAAGTGATATATGGAAAATTACGCGATATAATGGACCACATACATGTGTTAATCCATCACTGTCACAAGATCATAAGCAATTGGATAGCAAATTTATATCGATTTCATTCTCGCCATTGTCGTGAACAACCCAATGTGAAGATAGGGCGTTACGATGCGAAATAAAAGATAAGATTGGATATATGCCAAGTTATCGAAAGACACGGAAGGCTAGGCACGATGCAATTATTAAGATCTTTGGTGATTGGGGCGAATCTTACGGAAGGTTGCGACAATTTATGCTTGCTTTGTGCAAGCAGAACCACGAAAGTATGTTCTTGATTGAAGATGATCCTTTTTGTTAATAATAGATTAGATCACCTTATCGGGTTTTCGATAGAATGTTTTGGGCATATAAACAAACAATAGAAGGATTCAAGAAGCGTCGACCGGTTATATTCATAGACTCAACTTTTTATATGGAAAGTACAAAGGATGTTTATTTTGTGCAACAACACTTGATGGTAATAACCATATTTTCCCAATTGCGTGGGCAATAGTCGTGATGAAAATACAAGGAACTGGGATTGGTTTATGTCTTGTTTGAGGGTGTTTGTGATGGATCGTAATGGAATATGTGTTATATCGGATAGACATATTGCCATAAAAAGGCAATGAATCAAGATTGGTGGCGACCTCTGCTGGGCATCATCGATCTTGCTTAAGACATATCATCGGCAATTACAACACAAAGTTTAAGAATACTAATATGAAAGAAGCTCTTGAAAAGCGAGTTAGTTTTCTAAGTTGACTATTTATTATTCTTGTAATCTAAATATAAAGTTGACATGTGTATCCAACAAATAACATGGCTTTTTATTTTCTGACACAACAATTGGAAAAAAAAATTTTATGAGGCCATGAACACAATCAAGAATGAGCATCTGATAAATTTGAATGGGCTACAAAGATACCTTTGGAAAAATGGACACGTTCTCATGATGGAGGAAGCGTTATGGCTCCATGACAACTAATCTGTTGAGTCTGTTAATGGAATACTCAAAGGGATCCGTGCTTTACCCATAAGCGCAATGGTAGAAAAATATTTTTCGGTGTGTTGATTATTTTGACACACGCCGCACGCGACCCTCCGTGAGCAAGCGCAAATGGGCTTCAAATTTACACGACATGTCGTCAAATATTACTTGACAATTTAAATGAAGCAAGCTCATATAATGTCGAATCTTTAACGCGATTGTGGTGAATTTGAAGTTTGGAAGGGAAGATGCGAAGCGAAGCATGTGGTCAAACTTGATGAAAGGCAATGCACATGCAAGAAGTTTGAAGAAATATGCATTCCATGTTCTCATGTGATTGCCGCATGCCAAGCAATGTCAATTAATTATGAGCAATACGTTTCAAATTATTACACATTGGAGCAAACACTTAAGTGCTATGAGTGGCAGTTTCATGCTCTTGGACATCCTGATGATTGGCCATGAGATAATTATCGATTCTTCTACGACCCAACCAGAAAAGGTCTAAAGGACGACCAATTTCATCAAGGAAGAAGAATGAAATGGATTGGAGTGTAAATCATTGTTCGTTATGTCATGTACAAGGACACACAAAAAAAATTGTCACATGCGAAGGAACAACATAAGTTAATTATGTTAATATGTATCATTATTATAAATTGTTGCGGAATGTATTTATTTTTATATTTTAATTTTATGTGTAAATGTAACATGTTTTATTATCAAGTACATTATCTCCCATAATGTTTGCATTATCATGTGATTCTCATATATTTATTTGTGCTCCATTTAGTTTATGTCGTAGATAATATAATTGCTCGTATAATGCACTCCAAAAAGGATTGTCAATCAACAACAAAGAGCAAGGGTACATGGACTAATTAAGAATTTGATTAATCTACCAATGGAAGTAACACCCTCAACTACTGAGAATTACCTACTGCATTGTTAAGCATATGATAAGGGTCAACGGGCTCATTCAACAAATCATATGGGAAGGAGAGCTATTAACAGATAAACCTAGATATTTGGCTTTAAGGTCAGCTTTTAGATGTATCTACGATAAGGGTATACTTGACCGCGTATGGCAAAAATTAGAAGCTAACCGTACCCCATCATATTTACTGCTAATTAAGGGATTCGCAAAAGAATATGCTAGTTGGGTCGCTCTGTGACAATGTGTCGGTCAAGTGGTATAAAAATTCGTGATAGTAACAAACATACTCTGTTGAAGCCCATGTTACCTAAAATCAACTACACATTGGACAAAGACCTTTATGATGAGCTAATTAGATCATGTCCTGTGAATCAAATAGTCAGGGTGACCTAATTAGTTGTAATATTTATATGTGTTTTTCATGTATATTTATATGTTTTGATGATGTACTCAACAATATTGTACTTTTAAGTAATGTATTGACTATGTTTATTTATATAATTTAATTCCTTCATTATATGTTTTTGTTACCATTCGTGTATTAATTAATGTACAAGAAACATATGTGCATTGTTTTACCTATCAAAAGATCCATTGAAAATGTATATTTTGTAATACTAAATAGGTATGACTACACAACAAGAAAGAAGAGATTACATTGTGCCTGGTCCAATTGATAAAGAGCTTCTTCGACTCCAGCCACAACACCGTTCTGAAGGGATTTGGAATGGTACAGTTGAGCATGAAGTGGTTACATGCAGGAGGCAGGGGCTAATATTACATACTGACATTGATGACCGAATTGTTCCTCATCTTCGTGATTCTGGATTTATTAGTATTGCTAGACTAGGGTTTTTTTCTCTTGATTCCTGATCAATGCCTTTGTTGAGCGATGGCGACCGGAAACCCATACGTTTATGATGCCAATTGGTGAGTGCACAATCACTCTTCAGGATGTCAGCATTATTTCCGGTTTGCCAGTACATGGGTCTGCTGTAACTGGAATGTCACGGGCCGACTGGCCAGAAGTTTGTGAGACATTATTGGGAGCTAGACCACCCCCAGAAATGATCCGAGGACATACACTCAAATTATCGTGGCTAGTTGATGAGTTTGGAGATATTCCACATCAAGCTGATGATTTAACCGTATTATGGCATGCAAGAGCATTCATATTACGACTCATTAGTTCGATATTTCCTGACAAGAAAAACTCACGTGTCAACTTGATGTTTCTACCCCTTCTAGAAGACTTGAGGGAAGCTGGGACATACAGTTGGGGTGGAGCTTGCTTAGCCTTCCTTTATCGTGAGCTATGCCGTGTTGCTGTTACTGAAACAAAGGAGATTTCAGGACCACTATTCATTTTGCAGATCTGGGCTTGGGAGAGATTTAAAATAATCTCTCCATCAATAAGGGATCCATCAGCTCCTCATGATGCACCTCTAGGTGCTAGGTATGTCATTAAATTTATATTTTTATCCATTAAGCAATGAATAAATTGCCTTTTATTGTATTATATTTTTAATTTTCTTATCAACTAACAGGTGGAGTAGAGCTCGACAAATCACTGAAGTAACAACTCATGTACTGCCACAAATTCGGTACAACCTTGACCGGATGCGACCTGAAGATGTAATAATATGACTTAAAATAATATGTTATATTTTTCCGTACCTTTATAATCACTTCATGTTTTGCTAATATTCACTTGCGAATCACTTGGGAACCATATAGTGAGAATTATTGGATGAGCTGCGGACATGTGTATCCAAGGTCGTCGGTTGGAAGACGGTGGTGCCATTAATTTGCTTTCATATTATTGAATGACACCAACTTTGTGAGTCATGAGGCGATTTGGTTTGGCCCGACCTATTCCGGCTGCCGATGCAAGCGGATGAGTTGCGATATTACTCTTCGACTCGGTGAGAGTAATTGGGCACACCACCATGCAACATATATTCATCGTTGGAATGGCGAGAACAATATATTGTTCAAGGGCAACAAATGGGACAACCACTCCACCATCATTACGAATATATGGAGTGGTACGAAATGGTAGGCGTTGGATCTCAATAAGTGGAGTGCTATTGGTTGTGTGGTAATGATTAACAACATGTATTTTTTCATTATTAAATACTTATAATAATAATTTTGTATTTTTAACATAAAATGTAACGTTATGTATATATTTTTATTTTTACAGGAGGGCGCATTGAGGATTGTTTGATAAAATTACAAAATCCATCAACACAAAGCGTGGCGAAGTTAAGCGTACATTAAGAAAAAGGATGAGTGCTCTGGAACAAAAAAGTAGGCTTTGCCAAATGCCACCTCCTCAGTCTGCACCTCAAGCAGCAACTTTTAATGATGAATTGAAAGAGGACCAACCCATCAACCAAGCTGGGCCCTCACGTGACCCGGCCGGCGTCAATCACGTCCTCCTCGGCGTCGTCAACATCAAATCGTCAATCCTCTCCACTGATGATGTTATGCCCCCACATCGCATTTCACCCTTTACGCATGGCATCGGCGCTGGTCCTATTCCCTTAGCTCCTGCCGTCTCATCCTAGTCCATCCACGATTATTCCAACCATATTGAAACTATCCCCACATTATCTTTGGTTGGATGCCTACCCCATCAATACTGGCCCATCAACACCATGGATGACATATCATTCTCATGTGCAAAGCGAAGCACATTTGACTTCACCGAGAGTCGTGACCACATACACCAATGAGTAGCTTATTTGCTCCATTTGGCGGACCATCTAGCATTGGGCCATCACAATATGCTTGAGTCAATTTGGCGGATATGGTTCGATCAATACTATGCACTATATCGATCGGTGCCTTAGGCCATATTCCATGCAGTGCAGTCTATTTGGACACCATGAACAAGGTGCTATGCATTATCTGCGGGGAATCATCGGGACAACAACAAGCAACCTTTGGCCAACCCCAAGATGCACAAGGTGATCGGAAGAAGCGAAAGAAGGGGACAACATCGAGTTCTTGGCCAGACGACATATTCGAAGACCTGGTTGTGGCACATGACTAATTTAAATATTTATTTTTATTTGTATAATAATTATGAATACTTGTCTTAATTTATATCTTGCTTTAAGTCAATTGCTCGTATGACATGTTAGTAAACATTTTATATATATATTTTTAATTAATTTGAAAATAATAAAGTAATTAAAACTAATTAAGTAATTACATTTATTAATTGCTATGAAGAAAATATATTATCCATAATTATAATAAGAATAAAAATTAATATTAGTTATACTTTAATAACTTTTAATTTTTATAACTAACATAATTTTAAATTTATCAATCAAATATATTCAAATATTATACATTTATATTTTTTAATCTATAAATTAAGAAATATTTTTATGATTAATAAATTTTTTTTTACAAATATATAAAATTAATTTTATGAATATAAATATTTTTTAAACCGTACAATTATATTTTATTTAGAATATATAAATTAAATTAATTTCATAAATATATAATATTAAATAAATATTACTACTACTAAAATATAAAATAAACTTTAAACAAAATCAATCAATATATTTTATAAAATATAATAAATAATTATAATTAAATGATCGATCAAAATATTATAAATTTAATATATTTACAAAATCAGTCTCGGGACGCTAATATGATTAGCGTTTTTCATGGTTGAGCCGGCGGAGAGTCTTGGACGCTAATCATATTAGCGTTTTTCATGCTTCGGGTAGCTTCGGTTTCTGCTTCGGCTTGCTTCGGGAGCTGTGGTTTGGGCGCTGTCGTGGGGACGCTATTTTGAATAGCGTCCTCACGTCTGCTTCGGCTTGGTTCGGGCGGCGCTGTTGTGGGGACGCTATTTTGAATAGCGTCCTCACGTAAAACGCTATTTTGAATAGCGTTTTTACGTGAGGACGCTATTCAAAATAGCGTTTTTCTTTGGACGCTATTTTAAATAGCGTCTACGTGTTAGGACGCTATTTTTATTAACGTTTTTTGGCCTTCTCACCCCTTTCCCGTAATTTTCCCAAATTCTACCCCGTTTCGGTTTATTATTTTTTAAATTGACCCTGTACGGTCAATTCCCCTACAATGGCACATCATAGAAAACATGACCAACTCATCTCTAGAAAGATAGTCCAACTGGTATGCTACCCGTTGCATAAAAGAATCACCAGATGAAGGAACAATAGAAGATAGATGACCAAGAAGCCATACCTATTGGGTCTACAGACATCTCAAAACTGATGAAGAGGAGTTTTAGGCTTGGAACAAAATGGGCAAGTCTGTTCAATAAAAATAGTCGCCGGGATAACACATATCTCATAGGTAAAATATCAAGAGAAGCCCTTCATAACAAAATTCCTAAATTTCGGCATCATTGGTAAATGCCAAACACGCCTCCACACTCTATCAACTGGAGAAGGCCCATAAATAGGTTGAAACGTATTCAAACCAATCCAATAACCACTTTTGACAACTTATCGCCCACTCCTATCATAATGCCAAATCAAAACATTCTCTCGGTCAAGCAAACCCAATGGAATGGACCAAATACGCTCCACATCTATGGGTAAAAGGAGCTGTGCCAACAAATCTCACCTTCAAATCATGATCAATCCAGTCTGATACCCAGCATCCATATGTAAAACTCTAGCAGTAGTGATAACTCCAAATGTAAAACGCTCTGGTATCCACCTGTCTGACCAAACAGAGATCTACTCATCATTACAAACTTCCAACACAAATCCCTCCTTAACACCTCCTACCAGCACAAATACTCCTCCAAGTAAAACTAGGAGATACACCAACTGGGGCATTAAGAAAATTACCATGGGGAAAATATCGTGCCTTAAACACCCTAAGTAGAGAAGTTGGTGTTTTAATGATTCGCCACTCTTGCTTAGACAAATATAGATTGAAACAATTAACATCCCTAAAAAACTAAGCCCCCCTCTTCCTTCGGTCATCATAACTTATCCCACTTATAGGGATGCATTCTCCTCTCCATATTCTTCTGACCCTACCAAAATTGGCTAATAATTGATTTTAACTCCTCACATAAGCCCATAGATAACCAAGAACACTGCATCATATAAGTTGGTATAGCCTGGGCTACAGTCTCAGTAAGTAGATCTTTACCTGCATGTGATAGATTTCCACACCCTCTCCTTAAGAATTGAAAAGACTGCCTTTTTAGATCTCCCCACAACAACAAGAAGAGCCAAATAAACCACATGGTTATCTACAGCCCAAACATCAAGAGATTCAACTAAGTACTGTCTTGTCTCCTACACATTAGCACTAATGATATTTTTGATTTTGATAAATTTATCTTCTACCTAGACAATAGCTGGTACCGCTGTAGCACTGAAGAAATACAACCCGCCTCTTTGGGTTTAGCTCGCAGGAAAAGAATATAATCGTTTGCAAACGTAAGATGAGAGATTATTGGGGGGCCCCTGTCGATGCGGGCACCTTGTAACATATTATCCCAAACAGCCTCATCAATCAAACCAACCAACCACTTCGAGCACAAAGAAATAGATTTAGGGACAGTGGACCCCCTTGCCTTAACCCCTTCGTAGGCACAATATGACCCACATGCTCACAATTAACCAAAACTGAATAGGTTGCACTAGTAACGCCCCTCATAATCTGCGAAATTCATTGCTCCTCAAAACTTAGCTGGTCCATCACACCTCAAAGAAAACTCCTCTCAACCCGATCATAAGCTTTAGCCATGTCTAGCTTCAAAGCCATAATCCCTTTCCTCCCCTAACGACACTATTTCATATAATGAAAAAACTCAAAAGTAATAAGTGTGCTTTGTTAGTTATTAGCCTCCCTAGGACAAAAACACTCTGCCTCTCGTCTATTATAGCCCGAAGAACAATTTTTAACCGGTTAGCTAGATCCTTCAAAACTATTTTGTAAATCACATTACACAAAGAGATAAGTCGATACTCACCAATAGTTCGCAGGCTCTTTACCTTTGGAATCAGTCAGATATGAGTACGAGGGAACCGTACTAGCAACCCCCCCTCCTCCTTAAAATATGGATCACCAAGTCACACACATTAGAACCAATTAGATCCCAATACACTAATAAAAAAGAGGAGGAAGACCTGGGGCCTTAGATGGATGCATCTGCTTTACAGCCACAACAATTTCTTCTCTATAGAAAGTACGCACCAACATATCATTCATATCCCTATCAACTCTCCTCTGGACGAAAGAAAGATCCGATGCCTGTACCCTAATATGAGAAGAAGAAAACAGATCTGAATAAAATGCAATAATATGATCCTTCAACGCTTGCCCTAACAACGCATTACCATCTAGATCAAACAACTTCATTATTTGATTCGTTTTCCTTCTTGCTAAGGCCACAGAGTGGAAATACTTTGTATTTTGATCACCCTCTTGCAACCATAGTACTCTAGATCTTTGTTTCCACATTTTTAGACTGAAGAAACAACTCAGATAATTTTTGCTTCAAGATCCGTCTTTGTCCACCAAAATCTGACCCACAAGAACTTAGATTATTCAACTTCTTTTGAACCCTATGAATCTCAGCTGTTACATTCCTAAAAGCAGTGCGACTCCATTGAGATAATTTTTTTGCACAAGTAGAAATCCACTGTTGCCATTGAATTTCACATTATCTGATCGCACACCGCAGCTTACTGTTACCACCTCATCACACTTCTTATCCCTTGTTCACATACCCTCAAATTGAAATTTTTACACCTCATCGCATGGTGAACTAAGTTTAGGCGAGAAAAATTCAACAAGTGACTAGTCCTCCTAAGCTCAACATAATTAATATTAGCTAGGCTAAATAATTGAAAAAAAAAAATCAACATAACATTAGCCTACTTCATTGTGTAGTCGAAGTGGCCCATGATAATATTCTAAAAGCAGTCACAAGTTAAGTGTGTGTTCCATTGTCAGTTTTAGTTTTTTATTACTTTAAAGTCAAAAAATTATTTTTAGTTTTTTTTTTTTAAAAAAAAACCTGTTTTTTAGATTTTTTTTTATAAATGGTTATATATATAAATATATAAAAAAAAATCCTGAAAAGGAAATGTAGTAATATTATGTAGATATTAAACAATTAGGCTGAAAAAATAATAAAAAAATCATATTAAAATTTCACCATATGGTAAGAAGAATTGATAGGGAGATATGATGAACACACCTGAACGTGTATGGTAGAATAGGCCAGCACCGAGCATTTTATGAATGAAGTAGAATTTTTCGGGAGGGAAGTAGAAGAGGACACGTGAGCGAGCAATTGAAAAAAAATGAAACGAGAATCCATGTTTTAATTTTTCTGTAATCTTTTGTTTTTCATTCCACAAAAGATTCTGAATTACTTATGAAAAATGAAAACCAATTGCGTTAACCAAATATGCTTATGTTTTTCATTTTAAAGCAAAAACAAAAAATAGAAAACCACAATATTTTCGAACAATTCCACAATATTTTAGTAAAATATTATTTAGTAAAATTTTTATGAACACACCTTAAAAGTAATTTTTTTCATTCATTTTAAATTATAATCTACTTCTTTTTAATGAGTGGTTAATTTATTAATTTTTAATACTTTTATATTTAATATGAATTTTATTAATAGATATAGCATTAATTAATTGTAGTTAATGACCGATCTATTACGATAAAAGAAGAGTCAATTGACTTTTCTTTTTTCTTAAATTATTATTAAATATTTATATACTTATTTAAATTAATCTCTCATCTCATTTGATTTATTGTAATGTTATTTCTCTCATCTGATTCAAATAAAAATAAATAAATAAAATAATACAAATAAAAATAAAAATAAAAGAAAATTGTATCTTGATCCTTTTAATAATTTAATTATTCTCATGTTTTGTTTTCCTTATACCTTTTTTTTGTTAACCACGTTATTACCCTTAATCCCATTAGAACCATTAAAAGTCTTTTTGATCTCTTAATTGTATTTTGCTACATTAGTCAAGATTAAATTAGTTGGTTTGCGTATGGGATTGGCACATTATTCATTCATTTAACTATTTTCATTATTATTTGAGGCACATTAGTTTATGGATTGTTTTAGAGCCCATTTGAGAATGATTTCTCTATGTAGTTGATTGGTTTAGATTTGATAGAATAAATAATTGATTCAAGGCTAAGCGATGATAACTTTGGTGAGAATTAAATTCCTTATACCATGAAGGTGGTATATGGTTTATTACTGATTAGAGGTAAGTTTGAAAGTTTGGATTAGTGATTTTTATGAATCTAAGAAAAACGTACCCCAATTACATATATTTATTTTTAATTTACTTAAGAACAAGTAAGGGTTTGAGTTTAACGAAATTTGATAAACTCATTTTATATAGGCATTTTAGGATAGTTTTGCATCAATTTTGCCCTTTTAGTTTAGTAATTTTATACTTTTAGTGCTCATTTTAGTTAATTTGTATTTTAGTTAATTTGTTAATTTTAGTTTTATTATATTTGATTTTTAGAATTTTAATATTTTTGATAGGTTTTAATAAGGTTTAAAGGCAAAAAGATCCATATAAAAGAAATTCAAAGTGATTTGGAAGCTTAAATTAGTGTAAAAAATGAAAAAAATTTGATTAAAGAAGGAGACCAGTAGAGATTTTTAAGAGCTTCAACAAGCTCCGTATTGAAAGTCGTGTGAAGATAAGAGTGAGTCAGCAAGAATCCACGTGAGGCATGTAAATTCAATACTTGGTTATGTAGACAGAGATTTTTTGAACAAAAATTGCCGAAAGTTTCAGAGACCTCAACATGCCCCGTATAGCTGGTCGTGCAGAATATCAACATGAGCATGTGGGATGACGCTGGCAAATTTGCTAACATGTAAAAATTCTCTTTTCACACCTTTTACACCTTTTGTCTTTATCCCTTTAAAGATCATTTTTAAGGTAAAGCTTGAGGGAATATATAAGCATTATATTCTTATTTATACTATAAGGAGAAAGAGAGAGAAAGATTAAAAGAAGAAGGAAGAAAGAACTACGCCATTTTTGGAGGAAGGACATCGGCAAAGTGACATTTTCAGCTTCCATTTTCAGAGATTAATATTCTCTTCTTCTGGATTCTTTTATTTTTAGTCTTATTTTCATATTTTCTTACTTTATTTCATATTTTCTACTTGTAAATACAAGCATGAGTGAGTAGATATTTAAGATTTTAGAGTTGGATGTAATGATTTAAGTTTTATTTGTGGATTTGGACTGGTTTTAATCAGATTTTAATATATATAAGTTTTGATTCTTATCTTGTATGTTTATTTACATGCCCATTATTGGTACCATTTGGGTTTTGTTCTTAATCTTAGATTGAAAGACTGAAAGGTGAAATTCTATGATAGATAATCAAGATAATGAACTTAATCACCTAGTGTTAGAAATAAACTAGTGGATTAAGGGGAATTTCAAGTTGATTAAAGTGCTTAAAGGGTTTTGGGTAATTAAATATTGCATGGGAATGTGATTTAGTTTCATTTGACACACTCTTGAGTTTGTTTGAAAGAAAAATTAAAGAAAATCAGAATCAACTTCTTTCAAACTTGTATTTCCCTAATTTTAGTTTTGTCTATCCAAATCCCAATGAAATTTACTTCATGAATTTCAACTCTGAAATCAATTTTGCCATTAATTAATTAAATCTTTAGTTACTTGCTGAAATTTTAGTGAATTAGTATAATGCTTAGAAATTTAATTACTTATTTTATTATAATTTCCTTATTTCTCAATTTAATTTGCTGCATCTCTTACTTTACTATTTGGCATATATTGTCGATAGCCCAAATAATCATAACTTTTATAGTTTGGTACTCAAACAACAAATCTCTGTGAGATGATATTTTTCCTTTGCTACTTGAACGGCCCGTATACTTGCGAAGTACGTATCAATGCATTTTGGGTTCGACATAATAGATGAAATTTTGGGTTGGCTTATTTCATTTTTTTTTTAAATTTTATTACATGCATTGATATAATTTTAGGACTAATCTTAATTAGACTAATAACCCAATAGTCGAATGCCTAATCTTACTCTATTGTCGTTTTATAAATATAAATCCAAATTGTTTAATTAATGTGGTTATAAACCAATATTTTTAGACGGTGAATGTCATAATATTTGATTTGTGGTCTATGTGGGGCTTCAAGTGCTATTTTGGATTACATGGTTGGTCTACGTTATGCTAGAATTGGTGATTTGCACTTTAGACAAATGGTAATACAAAAAATTTTGATATAAAGTTTTTGGAAATACTTATAAGATTGATGCATTTATATATGCTAAATAATATGATTCATTTATATATACCGATCTTGATCCTTTGTTTTATCTTAATCATCACTTCTTTGATCTCAATGTGACACGTTAATTATGAAATGGATTACAGATGAAAATGAATCAAGCATTTCAATAAATTGGGATAGACTTACATTTTAACTCAATAGACAAGGAAACAGGCCTCCAATTGCTAAAGCAAAGCCGCAAATCAATTTACAACCATACATTAACTTTTGTTCATACAATATTCTTACAAAGCGGTGAATGTATTTAAAAGCCTTTCCATTTATATAAAAATATAGCCAGTAACTTTCAAATGATGCTTACGAAGGAAAAGCTCAAATTGATTAAGTAATTACCATATGTCATAGAAGCAGGGATGACCACTGGGAGAATTGGATGATAGAGTAAAGCAATAACAAATTCAAAAATAAAGAGCGGAATCTCATGATAATGCACCAAGCAAATGCTTTATGCATTTTACTTAAAATACTTAGTGCATAAAAATAAAATAATAATTATAAAAAAAAAATTAAAAATTTAGAATTAATAAGTATATATAATTAAAAATACAATCAAATAATAAATTGATTATCCATAATTAAATACAACAATAATTAAGAAAATTTAAAATTCAGGCAATGCACAGACAAATGACTAATTTAAATCAGTTACGCGCATTCCATGAAGAGACAGAAGAATTGAAGGAAAGTAGTTCCAAACATACCGAGAGGATCATCAGAATAAAGACAACATGGGTCCTGGGGTGGGCTTCGGCTTCGTTATGTCTTGACGTAGCCGGACAGATCATTGAGGTGAACAAAACAAAGATAGAGAGATTTAAATCCAGGCATTTTAACTCTTGATCAATCTCTTCCAAATTTTGAAGGGGAAGCTTATCCTTCTCACACTCATCATCGTCTGGGAAGTGAGGAAAATATAACCTCGATTCAGTATAAAATCGCTGCTTATAAGCCATTTTGAGAACCCAACTCGTGGGTTGGATCTTATCCAATTTGGAAGGTGAGAGGAGGCTATCAACATCATCGTCAAACAGCAGATGGACTCCACACTTGACTATTGCCTTGCTATTGCGGACATTTCCTTCTTCCTTAGCGTAGAATTGAAATGAGGCCTCACTGAGACGGCATTTGGTGTCTAAATCATATGCCGAATACCAAATCAACACATTATGCATCTTACTTCCATCTGCAAAGCTGGTGTCATACCAAGAGGATTCGAAATGAAGGGTTTGGCCTGACTCGGTTGCGAAGCAGCATTCACATCCAATATCAATGAAATCACGAGAACTATAAACATGGGTTGCAACAACAGCACAAAAAGCGATATGAATGCAGTCACTAGTGTAGCAGTATGGCTTAGCTCTCATCGACAAAATCAAAGAAGATCCGTTGTTATTTTTGTACCTCATCCCTGGAGGAACTTGGCTTCCTGGGATACATGCCTTATCCATCCATCGAAACAATGTCCCATTGCTCTGTAAAATGAAATTCACAATGTTTTATACATTTACCAGGAAATTTCTTTTTGTAATAACACACGACATTATGGGCCTGTTGACATCCACTTGTAAAAATTTCTTTGTAATGACGATGACAAAGTAAAATAGAATCACTTAAAACTCTCACACCCTAATTCAACGTGTTTCCCGAATTTGCCTATACCTCTACTACCACTTTTTATCCTAATTGGGTTGCAGCGCAAAACTTTCAGATTATGTTATAATTCGGGTCCATGAAGATATATCTAAAATTTAAGTCACCTAAAAAATAATAATGTCGCTGCCCTAGAATCCAATGTTTTGCATTTGGACATAGAAGACAGCTTAAAATTTACTACAAAAAAATCTATGCAAGAGCTTGGAACAAATTTGTGGCTAAACTAGAGTTGTCTAGTAGGGAAAACTGGGTTATGTATTTGTTTTGTAGTTTTTCCAGGACAACTGTAAGATTGTGTCATTTGATTGCTCAGGTATAGGTGTAGATGGGTTTACGGCTTTGAGTTGTTTTATTTCATGGTGTTAGGTTTCTTTCCTTTATTGGCCTCATCTCTCACAAGTGTGGAGGTGGCAATGCACTATTTTATATTCTCCTTCTTTAATAAATAATTTTGCTAATAAAAAAAATAACAATAATAGCACACGACAGAGAGAGAGAGAGACCTGGTCAATCACACTGGATTCCCATGGCCGTTCAATGCTTTGGAATCTCAGCAGTATAGAATCCATTAATTTGCTACGTGCATTTGGATCCAAATTGATGCAATCACCGAGATCCAGCCACAAAAAGGTATCCTTGCAACCTTCCGCCAACGAAGTTGATACTGATTTCATAGATGTGCAGTTGCTCGCCACTAAATATCTCACAGCTGAAGGAAGCTCTGGTAAACATTGAAGTCTCTTGCAATCTCTTAAATCAAGTTCGTGTAGCTCAGAAAGGTGTTTGATGCTTGCAGGTATACTCTTGAAATTGTTTCCTCCTAAATATAACCGATGCAGTGTTGATAAAGAGCCGAGACTGTCAGGAATTTCTAATACACCACATCCCTCTAGAGAAATCTGCTCTAGACTCGAAAGACCTGTTAATGGAGGCAATACCAAACCCTTACATCCACTGCATCTTAAATCCCTCAATTCCCTCAATTGATTGATGGAGCATGGCAATTCTTTTATGCCACTTCTAACTGCGTAAAGCGCCGTCAAAGATTTTAAATTGCCCAAGTTCTCTGGCAATACCTTGAGATTTACACAATCCGTGACATCAAGGCGGGTAAGAGACTTAAGATTGCAAATGCTGCCTGGAAGACTCGCTAGTTTTGAGCATCCAGTTAAATAAACTTTCTCACATTTCAACTTGCCAATGCTGACCGGAAGGTTCGCGAGCTTTGAGCATCCCTTGAGATCAAGATGCTTAAGACATTTCAACTCTCCGATGCTAATAGGTAGACTTACTAGTTTTGAGCATTCCTTAAGATCGAGATGCAGGAGACATTTCAACTCACAAATGCTGCTTGGAAGGCTTCCTAGTTGTGAGCATCTCCCGAGATCAAGACGTTGAAGATATTTCAACTCGCCAATGCCATTTGGAAGACTTGCTAGGTTTGAGCATCCTTGGAGATCAAGATAATGGAGAGATTTCAACTCCCCAATGCTGCTTGGAAGACTTGCCAATTTTGAGCAACCTTTCAAAGTAAGGTTTTCAAGGTTTCTCAAAAAAAGGCAGCTTAGAAAACGACAAAGACTTTTGCAGTTTTCAAGATTTAGATCATTAAGCTTGCTATCATACATTAAAGAAGTGGAAATCTCAACCAAACTTGTACAATCCTTCAAATGCAAAACCTTAAGTTTTGGGAATTTAGACAACTCTGGTATTCTAATTAGGTTCATAGAATGGCTAAGGTCCACAAATTGTAAATTTTCAGGAATCTGCAATAACAAACCCAAGCTAAGAGTAAATTAGAGTATCCACATTTTTTTTAATAAAGAAATCCTCAATTTTGTAAAGAAGCATAGCATAACATACCTGATCTTCAGTCCAAAGTCGTTTGAGTTAGCTTTCACGCATGTGAAATTCAATGAGATTCTTGGGGGAAAATTTTGATGGCAAGAATTTAAGAGGGCATCCATCCCACTGAAGAAACGTTAGCCCATCAGGAAGAAATTTGAGGCCCTTAGGAAAATACACTTTGTTTTTTGCAGAACAAGGATTGAAGAATTTCAGGAATCTAAGATTTTCCATTTTCATGAAGACTGTAGAACTTAGTTCCATATATCTAATTTGGGACATGTTTAGAATTATGCCTTCAACTCTCGCAGTCCCCTAATGAACCAAAGCAAAGGTTAAATAAGCATAAATACACAATACATACACGCACATATGCAATGAAACTAGACGACTACTCGCGCAGCGTGCAAATATTTTCAACTTTTAAAATTATTAATAAAATAAATAAAAAAATATAGTATTTAAATTTAAAAATAATAAAATGTATAAAAAAAAATTTGAAAAATATACGTTATAAAAATTTGTGAAAACTCTTATTCACCATCTTCGCTTTTTTTATAACTTTGAACTGGTCTATAATGATTTTAAATTTATATCGGCTTTCTTTTGCCATTAAAATTTAGTTGAATTATTTTTTCAATAGTAATTTTATTTGGTATTCATTTATGATTATATATTTACTGTGGCTTTTCACGTGCCATTGTTATATTCAATAATTATTTTTCATTTTACTTGTCATTAACTATTTATCTTCCTATCATAACTCGATTTTTATAATATTTATATAGATATAAATTTATATAGGTTTTATGTTAAGAATTAGAAAATCGAAAGGTCACGCTAATAAGTGTTTAATGATAATAAATTTAGTAAGACCAATAAAATTTATTTAATATATACATATTAATTACTAAAAATTAATGATAAAATATAGCAATATATATATATATTGTATTTTTAATTATTTATACTTATTAATTTTAAATTTAAGGTTTTTTTTTTCAATTATGATTCACAAACATAAATATATTAATTTTATTTAAATTTAATTATTAAGCATTAATAAACTAAAAAATAACATATTAATCAGTTGTGTTAATAAGACTAAAACAACTTTATTTAATGCATAAATATTAATGATTATTATTATTATTATTATTAAAAATGTACTTTTTTGCACTTATAATTCATAAATATAGATGTATATTAATGAAAAAAATATAGACGTGTAATAATTTTTTTAAAATTTTTATATTAAATATTAAGAAACTAAAAAGTCACATAATAATTAATTGTAATAATAAGATTAATAAATTTCATTTAATATATACTTATTAATTATTATTAATGATAAAAATATACATGTTATTATTGTTAATTAATTTAATTTTATATATACATATTAGAATTTAATTTTTATTAATTATAAAAATGTATTTTTTTCAAGTAATTATTCACAAATATAGATATGCATTAATTTTATTTAAATTTTTATGTTAAATATTAAGAAAGTAAAAAGTCAAATATTAATTAGTAATAATAATAAGACTAATGGATTGCGCGCGTGTGTGTATATATATATATATATTAGTTTTTTTTAAATTTTTATTGTGGGGATTTAAAAATTAAAAAGTCATCTATTAAATAATGACAATAATTAAATTTTTATGTTAAGCACTAAAAAAGTAAAAGGTCACATATTATATAGTGGTGATAATAAGATATAAAGGTGAAATTGACAAATGAAAAAAGATCTAATATAATATCACTTGTCAATTTTTAATAAACTTAGCTTAGAGATCGATTTTATTATATTTATACGGATAGACATATAGATAGAGATAAATAAATAAGCATCCAGTTTAACTTTGTTCCTAGTGCAAATCCTTAAAAATCCAGTTTGAAAACGGTTCTTACCTTATCCTTGGTTAATATATGATAGATATCCTTGTAGTTCCATAACCTGCTACGCTTTCCAGGTTGTTTTATACATTCTTGGTCAACAATATCCTTGCCCATTTGCTGTAGCAAATCATGCATCTCTAACTTGTTTTCTGAAATTGTTATAAGAGACTTGTCATTGAGATGACTTATTCCACTTTTAGCAGAGAAACCAAAGCTATCTAATATATTTATAACCCGATCTTTGTCTTCCCCTTTAAAGAAACACAAAACATCAAGAAATATATTCTTTTCATTCTGATCTAGTCCATCATAACTAATTCTCAGAATGTTTTGAATATCCTTATTGGGAGTGCCTTCTAACTTTACCAATTCACTTTCCCATTCTTCAATATGCTTATCACATAAGTTCGAACCTAAAACTATAAGAGCTAATGGAATGCCTTCAGCATAGTTCATAGCCCTTTCTAACAAATGCACATGCGCTTCTGAGGGTTGATTTTGCTTGAATGCATGAAATCGAAAGAGCTGAAAAGCTTCATGGGGAATTAGCTCCTTAACCTCATAAATTTTGGCACATCCATATTTGAGCACTTGCTTATTCCTACTTGTTATAATAATTCTGCTCCCTGAACCATATGAATCGTGCTCTTCCAGCAAAGATTTTAACTGCAGGGGACTGCTCACATCATCAAGAACAATAAGAACCCTCTTCTTCAAAAGCATGTTCTTAACGAAAGATGGTAAAACATTAGGTATGCCAATCTTTATATCTACCCCCAACAGCTTGGAAAGGATTTCATCTCGTAAATGAACTATGGTGTGCTTTTCTAATTCTTCCCTCACATTTGCAACAAAACACTGACTTTCAAATTGAGCAGAGATTCGATTGTATAGAACCCCAGCAATGGTTGTTTTACCTATACCACCGATTCCCCAAATTCCTAGGGAATGTACACCTTCTGATCTAATAGATAACAATGATTCAACTTCTTTGATGCGTGAATCAATTCCAACTAAGCCATGATTAAAATCATTTATGGACATTTGATTCAATTTCTTCCAAATGTCGTTGACAATTATCTTAATCAATTTGGACTCAGGCCTAACATATATAGAGTGCAAACAATCGTGAGTAAAATATAATGCAAAAGAAATAGAGCAAATGGATAAGAAATTTACTATTAAAATTAAGATAAATTTAATCAACTAAACTTATTTATTGGCCACTATGACAAAACTCTCCAAGTTTTAATTTAAGTATCTCTAAAATCCTTTTGTCCAGATTTAGGAGGTATTTAGTTTACCTTTTGAGTGCAGCTCATAATGGATAAACAGATGAACCAAAATGTTTCGTAAACTTCAAAAAGTAGAGTTGATAGCTAGTAAGTAAGTGATATTCTACTGCACTTTATATCAACTTTATTTTTTCTAATCAGCTGATAGCTGATTTTATTTTTTATTTAGATCATATTATCATTTTCATATTACTCGAAAATCAATATTATTAATGTTATTTGCTTTTATCATTTTTCATTTACAATCTTAACATTCTAATTAGCACATTACAACTTTATTAAAATATTTTAATATAAAATATAAAATACTTATTTGTTATAAAAAAAATACATTTTTTTTACTTCTAAAAACTTAAAATTATAAGATTTTTTCATCAAAAATAATAATTATATTATTATTTTATAACTACATTTTTAAAGTTATTTAATTATTATCTTATTTTAATAATAAAATAAATAATTTGATATGATAATTAATAATTATGTATCTACTTTAATAATATAATAAATGATAATTACATGTAATAGCTAAATATAATTTTACTAAATATTTAACATAAATCGACAATCTTTAATTTTCGACAATCAATTAACAGTAATAATTATAATTATCGATTGCATCTAACAGCTAGACTAAATAGGCACTTAGTTGATTTGGGACGAAACACTAATGTAAGCTTCTATATCAGCTTATTTTATAATTTTTAAGATTAATTTTGTTATTTAGATGAACTCTCTCTCTCTCTTCTTTTCTCTTCTCATCAACTGCTTTCTCTCTCCCATCACTAGAGGTGGCAAATTTTGCTTAATTTGCCAATCCAACTCGAACCTACCCAACCTAAAGCAACCAGCAAGCCGTTTCAACCTGCACAAAATCCAAAATGACCCAAACCTGAATGACCAGCAAAATTGAGACTTCAATTGATGGTTAACCCGATGACTTATACGGTCTAAGTCGAAACTAATTTGATTGGATTGACACAAAAATTATTGAATATTGGCTTAAAAATAAATGCATAAAATTAATTTTTTAAGGAAAATTTTATATTTTAACCCAAAACATCCCACCATTTTAAAATTAACCTCAAATTTGTCTTGAAGTCGCTTTTGTATAGTGAGTTGATAAGTAACCCGAATCAATTTTAACATGAAATTAGTTGACCTGAACCGTCCAGAAAATATGAGACCCGAAATGACCCATAATTCAAAATGACCCAAACGCAAATGACTTAGACCTGAATTGACATGTTCACCACCTACGCCCTCTCCCTACTCTCTTGCTCCTTCCCTACTCTCTTAAAGTTTGAGGAATCTTACAATATACATTGATACGGGTGAGCATTGGTTGATTTAGTTTGATTTAATCTGAAAAATTAAAAAAAAAAACCAAATAAATTGAAATTTTTAGCCAATAAAATGAAACTAAACTGAATTACAAAGAATATCAAACCAAATCAAAATGAACAAACTGAAATTTTTAGTAGAACAAACTGAATTGAGCCTAACCGAATTTGAGAGAAAATTAAATAGTCAATTTGATATTCATCTTGGGATTTCTTTTGACTTATTTTAAACTCATTTATACTCAATTTAGGTTATTATTTTCTTTCTTAACTCTTATTGAGACTTAATAATAATTAATTAAAAAATAAGTTACTTGATTTAATTATATCAAATTTTCCTAGAAAAATGATATCAAACCAAAAAATTGAATTTCTTAAAATTAAAAATTAAAGTGAATTGAACTAAATTACCAAAAAATCAAATTGAATTTTTAAATTCAATCGATTCTTTTATTTTTTGTTAGTTTGAATTGAATCCTATTTATCCCTATACATTAATATTCACGAATGATGTTGTTATGTAACTATGAATGGAAATGGATAAGGTACCTTTGAAGATCACCCTATCCGAACTTGAATCCCATCAATATTTATAATACTTGAACCTATTACAAACTTGATTAAATTTCATCTTAAATTACTAGAATTTGTTTAGATTTTTATATTTTATTTAATAATGTATATAAAAATATTTTTCTTAATTATTGCTTTAAAAATTTTATAATTCTATAAAAGTTTTAATTTTTATTTTTTAAAATATATTACATAAAAAAATTTCAACAATATTATTATAAAAGTATATATTTTATATTTAATTAATTATTTACTATAAACGGATTAGAGTACATAAAATTTAAATCTGATATGAATATTATTTATTTAACTTAAATCTATGTTAAACTCAATTATATACTATTTAAATCCATTCTAACAGAGTTTAGAGAAATCAAGTACCTCAAAAAAAAAAAATCAATTAGGTTTCTGTCCCTAGTTATAATTGCCTAAATTAAGGAAGCAAAATTGAAATTAATCTATATAAAAAATTAGAGAAAGCCTTGATCTAAATTAAAGAAAACATAAATAATAAGCTAAAAAACAAATAATAAAATTGACTGTAAATTTAGTGTAATCTACTTAATCTTTTTTTACATTTTTTAAGGTATAGGAGTAGAGAGGTATCGTATCTTCCTATCTATTTATTCTAGATAATTCACTTTGGTGAGAAACGGATACTCTTAGTTATTATTTAGTTTATTTGCAAAGATGACTTACTTGATGTTCTTTGAATCCCACCCTGTAATCTTGGCTATTTCCATCAAAGCATGGCTCCATCTCTCAACCATGCTGGAATTGTTCATGAATTCTTCTTTATACTTAGCAAGTGCATCCCCAATACACCCTTTGAGCTCTTGAATATCTTCGGGATCCACGTGGTAAAAAAGTGGCAAAACTATTTGCTGCATGGAATCCTTGCATTCGAGTATTTTTACGAGTTCGTCCAAACACCAAGGAGAATAAACATAGCTTTTGGAGAAAATAACTACTGAAATATTTGATTCTTCAATTTTTTTCATGAGGGTAAGAGAGATTTCTTCTCCTTTTTCAAGGGTTTCATCCACGACTGTATTGATTTGGTGTTGACACAGGGCTTCGCGGAGATGACTAACAAAACTATGGCGGATGTCTTGGCCACTAAAGCTCAGGAAGACGTCATATTTCCTCATAGGGATGGCGGAGGAAGGAGAAGGCATGATTATTAACCTAATGATGGAGGCTTTGTGTGACACTAAAATGGGGTGCAAGATATTTATAGGAAATTTTTAGAGAAGTCTGGTGGGTCTCAGAAAAATCTGGATTTTTTTTTTTTTTTTGACAAAGATCAGATTTGATTAAAGTCGTACCAGGGCATTGAAAAAATCTGGAATTTTTTTTGCGGGGGCGGGGGCGGTGGGGGGGGTGTGGGTGGCGCGGGCAAAGATGAGATTTGATTGAAGTCGCAGCAGGGCATTGAAGAAATCGGGATCCTACGGCAATCAGAAAAGAAGAAAGTTTGACCCATATAGGAAAAACACTTTAATGTTAATCAAGGAAAAGACTACACAAGCGTAATTGCCGGGGGCGTTGAGGATTTACAAATTACTCTATTTGTTTTTGTTTTAATTTTTTATGTTTTATAATAAATAATAATAAAATTATTATTATCTTTTTCATAATAAAGGAAAAAGGATATAATTTTAGTTTATTATATATATATATATATATATATTGTCAAATATAATAAGTCATTTAAAATTATTTTAATAAAAAATAATAGTTGGTATAAATTAGATAGTTAAATAAATTAAACAAATGAAAAGGAAAAATAAATTGATAAAATATTATATAAGTGATATATTTAAGTAGTTGAAAAAAATAAAATAAACTAAAATTAAAAGATTTTAAAAAATAAAAAAAGCACTTAAAGAAAAGGGGTGTTGCATCGTAAAGTCATAAAAGGGATGGAGCATTTGATGATTTAATAATCTTGAGAAAAAAAAAAGTTAAAAATTTTTAAAAAACGATATTAAAAAGCAAAAAAAATAATAATATTCCTGTAAAAAATGAATATGAGTTATTTTAGTATATTATGCGAAAAGAGTTAATAATTTTAGAAAAATAATAAATGAAAAACACTATTCACTGGAAAATAAAATATAAAAGAAAATTTAAATAATTGTATAAGTTATACTTAAATTTTTTAAAAATTAAAATAAATTAAAGTATAAAATTTTAAAAAATTTAAAAATACTTAAAAAAATTATTCATATAAACAGTGAAATAAGATTGAGTTTTAGTATATAAGTGTTTCAAGTTTGAGTTTTATACAAAATATTTATTTATTTTTACTCAATAAAAAAAATAAAAGGTTAACTTATCACTTTTCATAAATCTCAAAATGTTGTTATCATAAACATTGTTTTGGGAATCAGTTTTAATATATTTATATAATATAGTATTACAATAAAAATCATTTAAAATTATTTTAATAAAAAATAATAATTAGTATTGTTGACCCCACAAGCTCAAAGGAGCATAGATTTTGATGATACCAAAACTCAACTAGAATCAAACTAACATTGTTTTTAAGTGTTGTGTATCTCAAAGAAAAAAGACTAAGGATTTCATGATGGATTCGTGCTCTTGAAGAAAGGATGACATTCTAAGGATAACACAGGACGAATCAAAGGAGATAAAAGAAGAAAATGTTACCTTCCAAGGCTACATTGAAAATCAGAATTGAAGGTACATATAGTATAGAAATTAGTTTTAATTTCTAGAATTGGTTGTGAAAAGAATTGAGGAGTAAAAGTCAATGATCCTTATTTTCAATCCCTCAAATGATTTTTCTTTTAAACATCATTATTATTGGCCTAAAAGTATTTGACTATGTTTTGGTGTAAAGTTTTATAGTTTTGAAAGTTATGCAGAAAAGTTTTCCTGGTATGCTAACTGGTTTGCTACTTATTTTAGTATGCTAACTGGTTCGCTATTTTCTCAAATATGCTAATCGTTTCAACTCGCACAACATCGCAGAAACGACAAAATAACGGCTATTTTCTTGAAATTGTATTCAGTAACGTTCAAATGAGTTCTGCAACGGTAAAAAACGTTCCAAAGCTATAAATACACCTTCCTTTGGCCATTTTGCACTTAATGAAAGTCCCTCTACTGTTCAAAATCATAAAAGCTTTCATTCAAAGTGCTCAAAGTGATTTATTGCTCATCATTGGCTTATTTACTCAACTCTTCTTTATAGTTTCTGTTGTATTGAGTGAGAGTGAGTTTTAAACACATTATTATCATTTATGAGAGGTCATTCAAGCACCTATTGAAGCTTGGTTGTGAAAAGTGTTTGGGATAACACTTGGTAGAAGTGTAAAGTTACTTGTAAAAGCTTTGGTGAGAATATTTGTAAAGGGCTTTTGTCTCTTGCCTTTAAAAGAGAAGAATAGTGAAGTGAAGACTCAAAGTGGGATCTTTGAGAGAGTGGATGTAGGCTAGTTAAAGCCGAACCACTATAAAAATTTCAGTGTTCATTTTCTCAACCCTTGCTCTTTACATTTATGCAATTTAATTTTATTATTGATATGCTTTTCTTGATATGAAAGTTGATATCATATGTTGATCTTGCATGCGAGAAAACAAGCCATCGCTAAATCTTTGATATCCGTATAACTGCTTGTTGTTTAATCTGCCGGTTAGTATATCCGTATTCTCGCTTCGTTGTGTTAAAAATCTGTCCAGATTACTGATATATTTACTGAATGCTAATATAGTCTGTTATATCAGTATACTGATTGCATATAGCTTAACCTTGAGTCAACTTGTCAATAGAGTTTTATTGTTCATTTTTCACATTAGTCAATTTAGTTGAACCTAGCTGCAATTTTCAAAGGTTTTGAGCAAGAACCGAAAATTGTTTTTAAAGTCCAATTCACCCCCTCTTGGACATATTTTGGGACATCAATTTGGTATCAGAGCTTGTCTCTCTTGCTTGAGGATTAAACACCCCTTAGAGTGATCCACACACATGGCTAGTTTATCTAGAAATTCACTGTATACACGCCTCGAGTGAAGGTTATTCCATCACTAGACCACCACTTTTTAATGGCACAAATTACTCCTTTTGGAAAACTAGAATGAGAAACTTTATACAATCTGTTGACATTGATGCTTGGAGAATAGTTAAAGATGGTCCTTATATTCCTTATAAAACCAGTGAAGGAACTGTACAAATTCCTAAAGCTGAAGTTGAATTTGATGATAATGATTGGAAGAAAATTTCTACAAATGCCAAGGCTATTAATATTCTTCATTGTGCTCTTGATATTAATGAGTATAATCGTGTTTCAGGATGTCAAACTGCAAAAGAAATATGGGACAAACTAGAAGTCACATATGAAGGAACTGATGTGGTGAAAGAGTCAAAGGCAAACCTCCTCATCCGTGATTATGAATTATTTGAGATGAAACCTGGTGAAACTATTGCTGAGATGAGTACCAGATTTACAGACCTTGTAAATCTACTTAAAGCTCTTGGAAAGAGATTTGAAGAACAAGAACTTGTAAAGAAAATTCTGAGGTCTCTTCCAAAGACGTGGGAAGCAAAGACTACTGTTATTCAAGACACCAAGGATTTCAGAAAATACACCTATGATGAGCTGATTGGTTCTCTCATTGCACATGAGATGATTTATAAGAAAGATGAGAATGAAGGTGATCAAAAGAAAAAGAAAGGGATAGCTTTCATATCCGAAAAAGTAGATGAGAAAAAGAAAAATGTTGCTCTTAAAGCTAGTTCAAGTGATGATTCAAGTGCTTCAAGTGATGATGATGAAGATATGGCTATGATAGTCAAAAGATTCAAAAGAGCATTTAGAAAAGGTGGAAGCAAATACAAGAAGTTCACAAAGAAATATGCTCCAAAGACTCCAAATCATTCAAGTGAAATAGTTTGTTATGAGTGTAACAAACCAGGCCACATTAAGCCAAAATGTCCTACATTGAAGAAGAAAAACAAGTTCAGAAAGGACAAAAGCAAAAAGGCAATGGCAGCAACATGGAGTGACAGTGACTCTTCATCAAATGATGAAACAAGTGATAAAGAAGCTGCAAACACTTGTATGATGGCAATTGAAGAAAAAGGTGAAAGCTCACACATCGAAGATAGTGAAAATGAGGTAAATCTTGAACTTTCTAATGTTGATGAATTAGAACTTGCATTTGTGAAGACATATGATAAGTATAGAACTTTTAAAAAGAAATGCAAAATTTTAGTTCATGAAAATTGTGCCTTAAGATCAGAAAATATTTCATTGAGTATGGTTTCAAAGGAAAATGAATTTTATAAATCTCAAATGAAATTATTTAAGGAAGTTAATAATGAGCTTCAAAGATCAAAAGAAGTGTGTGAACAACTTCTTGAGAAAAACAGAATTCTTGAAGAAAAAGTTGAATCTTTGACAAGAGATTTATCTAAATTTACAAAAGGAAAAGAAACACTTGATATACTTCTTGGGAATCAAAGATTTACAAATGAAAAATCTGGAATTGGATATGATGGATTTATGAAGTATGGAAAATACAAACAATTTTTTGTTAAAGCTACATCCTTTTCTCAACCGAGTATTACATGCTTTTATTGCAATCACAATGGTCATATGATTAATGCTTGTCCTATTAGGAAAGGAACCTTTAAGGCAAAGAAAGTATGGGTGCCTAAAGGAACCCTACCTAATGTTACTAACATTTAAGGACCCAAAGTTGCTTGGGTACCTAAGAACGATTAAGCGATTTCGTGTCCGCCTAAGGAGTATCTTGGAAGCAGAACATTGGTACATTGATAGTGGCTGCTCTAGGCACATGACAGAAATAAAGGCAAGTTTTCCTCTCTTACCTTGAAAGAAGAAGGTTATGTGAAATTTGGTGATAAAAGCAAAGCTAAAATTGTTGGATGTGGAACTATTGGTAAAAATCCTTGCATTGAGAATGTTGCATTAGTTCAAGGATTAAAGTATAATCTTTTAAGCGTTAGTCAATTGTGTGATAATGGTTCTAAAGTGATTTTTACTTCTACACATTGTGAAATTCATGGAAATAATGTTATGTTTGCTGGTGCTAGAATAGATAATATTTACTTACTTGATTTAACAAGTCTTGAAGAAAATTGTGAAACATGCTTTATGACTTCAGATGATAGTGCATGGTTATGGCATAGAAAATTAGGACATGCTAGCATGAGTACACTTGCTAAACTCTCTAGAAAGAACCTTATTAGAGGACTTCCAAAGTTAAGATTTGAAAAAGAATTTCAATGCAAAGCTTGTGCACTTGGTAAGCATACAAAATCATCTTTTAAATCAAAAAATGTTGTAACTACGTCTAGACCATTGGAATTGTTGCATCTTGATCTTTTTGGTCCAATCACACCTAGAAGTCTAGGAGGCAAGGCATATGCATTTGTAATTGTCGATGATTTTTCAAGATTCACATGGACTTTCTTTCTTGCTCATAAAGATGAAACCTTTGATATATTTGAAGCTTTTTGCAAAAGAACTCAAAATGAAAAAGGATATTGCATTACATCTTTGAGGAGTGATCATGGAAAAGAATTTGAAAATAATTTGTTTGAAAATTTCTGCTCTCAAAATGGTATTTATCATACATTTTCAGCTCCTAGAACTCCACAACAAAATGGAGTTGTTGAAAGGAAAAATAGATCTTTGCAAGAAATGGCAAGAACAATCTCAATGAAAACAGTTTACCAAAATATTTCAAGTGTCAGAATACAAAGATGCTACATTTTGAACAGAGTTTCCATTAGAGCTATTTTAAAGAAAACTCCTTATGAACTTTGGAAAGGAAGAAAACCCAATATTGCATATTTTCATGTCTTTGGTTACAAATGTTACATTTTGAATAACAAAGACAGCAATCTCAAGAAATTTGATGCTAAATCTTGTGAAGGAATATTTCTAGGCTATTCAACAAATAGCAAAGCATATAGGATTTTCAATAGAAAAACATTGATCATGGAAGAATCAATGCATATACTTTTTGATGATGCTAACACTTCCTTGCAAAGGAAAGATTCTTGTGATGATGAAATTGAGCAGATTCTAAATTCAAAGAATTCGAATAATGATGAGCTTGAATCAAAAGAACAAGTGGATGATGACCAAAATGACAAAGAAGAAGAACTCCCTTGCTCCACAAATGTTGAAATTCAAGAAGACTCCCAACCAAATGTGGAAGAACTACAAATTGAGGAACCTCAACATCAAGATATTCCACAAGAATGGAGGTACCATAGAAATCATTCCAAAGATGACATTCTTAATAGTCCATCACAAAGAATGATGACAAGAGCTCAACTTAGAAGATATTTTGGTAATGTTGCTTTTGTTTCTCAATTTGAACCCAAAACATATGATGATGCTCAAAATGATAAAAATTGGCTTTTTGCTATGCAAGAGGAATTAAATCAATTTGAAAGAAACAAAGTTTGGACACTTGTTCCTAAACCTAAAAAGCACTCTGTTATTGGAACTAAATGGGTATTTAGAAATAAGATGGATGAAAAAGGACATGTAGTTAGAAATAAAGCTAGACTAGTAGCTCAAGGATACAACCAAGAGGAAGGTATTGATTTTGATGAAACCTTTGCCCCGGTTGCTAGAATTGAAGCTATTAGAATGTTGTGTGCATTTGCATGTTTTAAGAATTTCATGCTTTATCAAATGGATGTTAAAAGTGCATTTTTAAATGGATATATTGATGAAGAAGTTTATGTAGCTCAACCTCCTGGTTTTGAAGACCCTCACTTTTCAAATCATGTTTACAAGCTTACTAAAGCTCTCTATGGATTAAAGCAAGCTCCTAGAGCATGGTATGAGAGACTTAGTAAATTTTTGCTTCAAAATGATTTTAAAAGAGGAAAAGTGGATACTACTCTTTTCATTAAGAAAATTGGAAAAGACATGCTTATTGTGCAAATTTATGTAGATGATATTATTTTTGGTGCTACTAACCATTCTCTTTGTAAGAAATTTTCCAACATGATGAAAAGTGAATTTGAAATGAGTATGATGGGTGAACTTACCTTCTTTCTTGGATTGCAAATTAAGCAAATGAAAGATGGAATTTTTATAAATCAGTCCAAGTACATAAAGGATATGCTAAAGAAGTTCAAAATGGAGGATATGAAAAGTGTTGGAACTCCCATGAGCTCAACTATTAAATTGGAGAAAGATGAAAAAGGTAAAGAGGTAGATAACAAATTTTATAGAGGTATGATTGGTTCTTTACTCTACTTGACATCATCTAGACCAGATATTCATTTCAGTGTATGTTTATGTGCAAGATTTCAATCATGTCCAAAAGAATCTCATCTTATAGCTGTTAAAAGAATTTTTAAATACCTCATTGGCACTCACAATATTGGCTTGTGGTATCCAAAATGTGAATCATTTGATCTTATTGGTTATAGTGATTCAGATTTTGCTGGTAGTAGATTGGATAGAAAAAGCACTTCTGGAACTTGTCAATTTCTAGGTCATGCATTAGTTTCATGGCACAGTAAAAAGCAAACTTCATTGCACTTTCTCTGCAGGTGAATATATTGCGTTTGGAAGTTGTGTTGCATGATTTTGTGGATGAAACAACAACTTGAAGACTTTGAAATTAAATTTGATCACATTCCCATAAGATGTGACAATACTAGTGCTATAAACCTATCAAAAAATCCTGTTCAACACTCTAGAAGCAAGCATATTGAAATTAGACATCATTTTATTAGGGATCATGTTCAAAATGGTGATATTCAAATTGAATTTGTCCCTTCTGAAAAACAGCTTGCTGACATTTTTACAAAGCCACTTAATGAGGAAATTTTCTGCAAAATAAGAAGAGAGCTTGGTATGATTGATGCTTTTGATTAAGTTTTGATGCATTCTCATGTTTTCATATGAAAATGAAGTGATATATGTTGGTTTGCAGTGTTAAAAATGCATTCTGATATTTTTGGTGCAATTTGAAAAATTCTGGGTTATATCAGATATGAACTGTAATCTGCAGAATTTGATCTCAGTGGCATACTAATTCGTTTGCTAATTTTCTTGTTTGCTAAATGCTTTACCACTGCTCCTACTTTTTCGTTGGCAAACTGGAAGTCAGGTCTGATTGCACTAAAACTCTAAAATTATTTTTTTTCGAGCGCCTATTCTGCATGTTTAAAGCCCATATTACTTAAATACCCCTCTACTTAGAGTATTGCATCTTTATGTATTTAAGGGCAAAATGGACTTTTAACACTTTAATTTGCGCGGGATTCAATTTTTTTTTTCTGAACCATCAATCTTCTCACCGTCTCTCCTCTGCTACACGCTACCTATTCTCTGCAAAAACCTACAGTTGTGTCTTTTCAGTTTTAAAATTCAAAACTCCTCTTTCCGTCGCTTTGTATCTCAGAACCCGAACGGCTGCATTTTTCTTTCCACTTGCAAACCCATTTCGGTCGCACCCTTCCAAGCCATCGTCTCCCTTCATCATTTTTAAATACTTCCGAAACCTATTGGCAGTGAATCGATTAAATCGATTGTTTCAAGATAGAAAATCCCCAAAATTTTTCGTTTTCGTTATTTCTCTAAATCTGCCGAAAGAAATTATTTGCTGTTGGATATTTTTCTTTTGCCTGAATCGATTCGCACTCTCTATTTCAGTATATCTCAGGTATAAAATCTAAAACTTTAATGGAATTGTGTTTTACATTTTGTCTATGCTTGTTTTATTTGCTTTCGCAATATGCTGATTATTTTTTTATTCTGTTGGATTTGCTCTCGCTTGTTTGCTCTGTTTTCACTCTCAGTTTTTTTTTTGGGCATTAACATTTCGTAAAATGTGGTATATAATAATAAATCGATTGCCATGGATTCGTAAGAACCCAAATATCTCTTGCTGTCTGTTCTAATTTTTTTGCCATTGCGCTCTGTTGTGCTAAATGAATGTTGATATGCTTCGATTGATTATATATATGAATATATATTGGCTGCTCACATCACTGAATTTATAATCTCAGTCCTCACTGTCCTTACGGCCTAATTTGCTTCTAAGATTGGTTATGGCGCGAGACAAAGGAAAAGGAAAAGCCAAAATCCCCACATATTCATCATCGGACTCAACTGACGCAAGTATTCCTGCGTCACCTCCTCCACAAAAAGATGCTCCTCTGGTAATTGGTAAACCAAAAGAAACACCCAAGAAAAGAACCAGTGAACCAGTTCAAGAAAAGGGAACCAAAAAGAAAAAGACTTCAAAAGCTACAGTTGTGCATATGGAGAGGGCTATTCATGAGCCAAGGTATATCCACTGGCCTGCTTTTATTGAAGTTTTTGTTCCTTTACAATCCTTATTTGAATATCAGAAATGGGATAAATTGTGTTCTGACACTGAAGGAGTGTATGTGGATTTAGTTCAAGAATTTTATAAGAATTTAAGGGTTGATGATTCTGACAAAGATGAGTCTTTTAAGGTGAAAATGAAAGGGAAAATCTATGAAGTGACAGTTGCTAGATTAGCTAAAGCCCTAGGAATTCCAAACAGTGGGAATAAAATCTGTTCTCACAAAGATGTTTTTGCTGTTGGTGGATTTAACAAAAGAGATTTTGAGGGTGAAGTGTTTAAAGGGGAAGTGAAGGATAAAACTAGCATTACCCATGCTCATCAACACATCAAAATTCTTCATAGTTTTATCATTTATGTGTTGAATCCTAGAACTGGCAGTCCCAACTATTTGAGTACCCTTGATCTCTGCATAATTTGGCATATTGTGAACCAAATTGAATTTAATCTTGCCTATTTTATGCTGAAGCAAATCATAAAATGGAAACCACCTTACAAGCTACCCTATGCCCATCTTCTTAATGGTCTGTTTAGAGACTTTGGGATACCTTTGGAAACCGAGAAACTTAGGACCAATATGATCCCAATCACAAGTTTGCAAAAAGATGATGATGGTAGAAAGCTTAGGTTTGAACAAGGTGCTAGTTCCAAAGATAGTGCAAGCGGCACTATTAATGTTGAAGGTATTTTGGAGGAAGTAAACAACTTGAGAGAATTTGTTGAAATAGAACTCGGAGAGCTACAGAAATTTAGAAGTTTTCAAACTGTTCTTATGAATGCTCTTGATTCTAAAGTTGATGGGACTTTGATGTTAATGTACAAGATTGTAGAAGAATTGTTTAAAATCAAAGTTCATTTGGGTATTTCAACCATCGAAATTTGGAGAAACCAAGAAGGTCACATCTAGTTCTTCCTCAAGCCGAGAAAGACAAAGAAAAAGAGGAAGAGAAAGAAAAAGAGGAAGAAGAAGAAACAGAAGAGGAAGAAGAAGAAACAGAAGAAGAGGAAGAGAAAGAGGAAGAAAAGGAAGAAGAGGAAGAAGATGAAGCTAAAAAAGATGAAGATGATTCTGATGATGAGAATGGTAATGGAGGCAGCAAAGAAGGTAGTGGGAAGGATATGAGTGACTCAGAGTCTGAGGCAGAACCAGAGACCCCTGCTCCCGCTCTCGCAAAAGGAAAGGGAAAACAGCTCAAAAGGAACAAAGAAGCAAACAAAAGAGGAAACTGGTAAACCCTCCGCAAAAAGGCTAAAATCGGCAAAAGTCTGCGGTGAGTGCGGTACTATCATGCCACATCGAGTTAGCAGCTGGGCCTATTGTTCCTTTGACACCCGGAACTGAATTGGCTGCTGCAATTCTTCAAACCTTGAGTGACAAACCTGTCAAGCCCAAAAAGCTGAAAATGGCTGCTCCAAAACCAATCAGGAGAAGTTCCAGGCTGAAAGGATAAACTGAATTCTGATTGAATTTTGTCTAACAGTCTGTCTGTTAGTTTGCTACTTAGTTTGCTACTTAGTTTGCTACTTTTGATTTTTCTGAACTTTAAATTAGTCTGCTATATCAGTTACTGTTTTGACTGTTTATTCACTGCACTTAAACTGAATTTTGACTTATTCACACATGCATGATTTCTCCCATATTCTTTTGATGCTGACAAAAAGGGGGAGAAAAGTAATGAATGAGTAATCTTGTTGATATTACTTGTGGTTGAGTAATCTTGTTGATATAACTTATGGTTGATATAGTTTGTGAATAGTATATTGTTGATATAACTTTATGGTGTGCATATTGTTGATATCACTTGTGAATGATATACAATTTGTGATTAGTGTGCATATTTAGTTAGTATCTTTAGTCACACTTGACTCCTTAAGAAAATGCTTATGAATATTTCATTGAAATTATTAAGGGGGAGTTATTTGTGATTAATTGTTGATATAAGCACATACATAGGGGGAGTTATTCTCTCATATACATTCATACATATACTCACACTTATCAATATTTACATGGTGATTCAATTGAGTTTTGTCATCATCAAAAAGGGGGAGATTGTTGACCCCACAAGCTCAAAGGAGCATAGATTTTGATGATACCAAAACTCAACTAGAATCAAACTAACATTGTTTTTAAGTGTTGTGTATCTCAAAGAAAAAAGACTAAGGATTTCATGATGGATTCGTGCTCTTGAAGAAAGGATGACATTCTAAGGATAACACAGGATGAATCAAAGGAGATAAAAGAAGAAAATGTTACCTTCCAAGGCTACATTGAAAATCAGAATTGAAGGTACATATAGTATAGAAGTTAGTTTTAATTTCTAGAATTGGTTGTGAAAAGAATTGAGGAGTAAAAGTCAATGATCCTTATTTTCAATCCCTCAAATGATTTTTCTTTTAAACATCATTATTATTGGCCTAAAAGTATTTGACTATGTTTTGGTGTAAAGTTTTATAGTTTTGAAAGTTATGCAGAAAAGTTTTCCTGGTATGCTAACTGGTTTGCTACTTATTTTAGTATGCTAACTGGTTCGCTATTTTCTCAAATATGCTAACTGTTTCAACTCTGCACAACATCGCAGAAAACGACAAAATAACGGCTATTTTCTTGAAATTCGTATCTGTAACGTTCAAATGAGTTCTGCAACGGTAAAAAACGTTCCAAAGCTATAAATACACATTCCTTTGGCCATTTTGCACTTAATGAAAGTCCCTCTACTGTTCAAAATCATAAAAGCTTTCATTCAAAGTGCTCAAAGTGATTTATTGCTCATCATTGGCTTATTTACTCAACTCTTCTTTATAGTTTCTGTTGTATTGAGTGAGAGTGAGTTTTAAACACATTATTATCATTTATAAGAGGTCATTCAAGCACCTATTGAAGCTTGGTTGTGAAAAGTGTTTGGGATAACACTTGGTAGAAGTGTGAAGCTACTTGTAAAAGCTTTGGTGAGAAGATTTGTAAAGGGCTTTTGTCTCTTGCCTTTAAAAGAGAAGAATAGTGAAGTGAAGACTCAAAGTGGGATCTTTGAGAGAGTGGATGTAGGCTAGTTAAAGCCGAACCACTATAAAAATTTCAGTGTTCATTTTCTCAACCCTTGCTCTTTACATTTATGCAATTTAATTTTATGATTGATATGCTTTTGCTGATATGAAAGTTGATATCATATGCTATTGATCTTGCTGTCGAGAAAAAGCATCTTGCTAAATCTGCGATATCCGTATAACTGTTTGTTGTTTAATCTGGCCGCTTAGTATATCCGGTATTCTCGCTCGTTGTCGTGTTAAAAATCATTCAGACATCGATATATTTACTGAATGCTAATATAGTCTGTTATATCAGTATACTGATTGCATAGAGCTTAACCTTGAGTCAACTTGTCAATAGAGTTTTATTGTTCATTTTTCACATTAGTCAATTTAGTTGAACCTAGCTGCAATTTTCAAAGGTTTTGAGCAAGAATCGAAAATTGTTTTTAAAGTCCAATTCCCCCTCTTTGACATATTTTGGGACATCAAGTATATATCTAATAATTAAATTTTTAAATAAATTAAATAAACATAAAGAAAAATAAAATAAAAAAATTAAATGATTATGTAAGTCATATTTAAGTGATTAAAAATTAAAATAAATTAAAATTTAAAATTTAAAATTTTTTTAAAAAAGTATGTAAAAGAAAATAATGATGTTTGGATTGGTGGTAAAGTCATGGAGAGGATATAAATGTATTATTTTAAAATTAATTATATGTGCATTTAATTTATTTTTATCAGCAAAATAAATAATAGGGTCAAATTATAAAAGAATTTAAAGTTTAAGGTATTTTTATTTAAAAAAAATAGTTTGAGATAGAATTATTAAATATATCAAAGTTTAGGATTTTTTTACTTAATTTTCATATCACTAGGCATATTTTTAAATTTATCTATTAAATTTGAAATAAAATTAAAATTAATTAAATTTTTATAATATAATTATGAAAATTAATTAAATATTTTTCTTTTCACCACCTATGTCAAAGAGACAACAAACCGACCTTATACTGTAAGTCGTAGGCCTATATAATTAGCTTTCCCATCCACTCCCAGGTCAATTCGAATAAAGTAAAATTTTAATAATTCGCTATATTCCATATATATATATATATATATATATATATATATATATATATATATATATATATATATATATATATATATATATATATATATATAATTTAAAATTAATTAATATTAATAATGTAATATTTATTTTTTATTTATTGCAATACATTAAATAAAATATAATTTAATAATAAAAAATTAATTATAAAATATAATAATATTGATTATAAAATTAAATTAATTAATCCATCTAGAAAAACCTAATACTACTCTTATAATGATAGGTTTAACATAAAAAATTATATGTACATTGTTTAAATTATTTTAAATATTAAAAATAAATTAAACATATGACAAATTACATTAAACTTTAAGAATAAAATAAAGTTAATTATTTGTTACTCATAAATTAAATTTAACTGTTAATAGATTAGTAATTTTAAATGAATATTATAAAAATTTTAGATATTTTTTAATTTTTTAAATAATAATAATAATGATAGTCAAGATGTTTTGTTAGTTTGATAGACTTCGAAGGGACTAGCTGAGAAGACATTAGGTAGAGAGGAAAAGTCGTTGGTAATGAGATCGTGGGCCACTTCAGTAAATTCGGACTCTTTTATTTTTATAGCAACATGCGAAAAATTATATAATAAAACGATAATTCTATTTAAATAAAATAAAATAATAAATAAATAAAATTTAAATATATAAATAAAAATAAATTTTATAAATGAAAAAATAAACTCAAAATAAATAATAACCGACTAATTTTTTTTATTGTAATTAAATCTATCTATATTGTAATTTGTTATTATCCCCCTTTTAAGTTTTCTTTATTGCAACGTTGGAGTTAGTGGTTAACAATAAATCATTTTTTTAAGAAAAAATACCGTCATGTTAACGACTGATCCCACTACTGGTTTTCAAAAGGCCACGTGTGTGTGTATATGGACACATACATATTTAGAAATTAATAGAGACAAAAGGTCTTAAGTCCATGCTAAGAGAGAGCACAAGGCCTACAACTTCATCCCTAGCTAGAGACCCAAAGCCTAACATAAAAGGCCTTATTGGCAGCCCAATCCACAACAAGAACAAGGCTAGACCCCCAAAACCGAAAACACTAAAATTGCACCGACCCATTAGGAAAGAAAGAGGTTAAGGAGAAAGTTAATTAGTTTTTTTAAATAATTAAGAAAATTTATTTTTTATATTCATACCTTTTTTTCTCTCATTCTCTCTTTGTTTCATTTTTTGATAAATAGTATAAATTATTTATATAAAAAAGTTATTAGGGTCTTAAAACATTATTTATATAATTATTTTTTAATTATAATATATTTTTTAAACAATAGTTAAGTTATTAGTGTCTTAAAACATTTATATTTAATTAATAAATATACCATTAATCAATTGTACTTACTAGTTAAAGCAATTAATTTGAATTATCTAATATTAGTAAAACTTATATTAGAAAAATATTAGCAAAAATTTATTAGTTTCAAAATATTAAAGTCTCAATTAGTATTATTGAAAAAAAAATCATTTTTTTTAAAAAAAATATACTTTAGATATTATTGAAAAAAAGTTTTTTAGTTGTTTTAAAATTTTTATAACTAAAACATATCAAATTTAATTTTAAATTAATTTTTAATGATAACTTACTTAAAAATGTATTTTTTTAATGACAGCTACAATATCACTACAAAATAGACAATAACTAAATAGATATATCTTTATGAAAAAAAAAATATAAAATCCATGTAAAGCTTTTATAATTTTTTTCTAATAATAATAATAATAATAATAATAATAATAATAATAATAATAATAATAATAATAAAAGAGAGAGGATTACTATTATGAGAACTAAATATATGCTTTAAGACTTAGAAAAAGAAAGACCATATAGTTATATTTTTTAAATTATAGGGACTTAATGAGATTTAAATTAACACCTAAAATGATCAAAAGGACTAAAGAATAAACGAAATAAAAATATAGAGACTAATTAATATATTTTTAAAAGAAGAGGGTTAAATAGTTAATTTAATTAAAAATAAAAAGATTAAATAATAAATTTTCTAAGAAATAATTTTAAAAATAAAAATAATTGTTCAAAGCAGTGGATATGGATATCTTTTAGGGTGTGTATATATATATATATATTTGTGTAATGCACAAATTTAATAAAAATTAATGTTTTATATATCTAATTTAAAATTCAACATTTCACTTTTATTAAAATCATTTTTAATATTTTTTCTATAATTTGATTATTAAAATTTATACATGTAAGTATAATACTATCGTTTTAATTCTTTATTTATAATCTTTAGATATCCAATTTAGATTTTCAATAAAAATACATTTCTTACCCTTTTTGCGATGATTTTTTTATGAAAAACAAATTAGTTAATTTATATAATTAATATATATTATCACTTATAAAAATAAATTAAAGAATAAAAAAATATAAAAGTGCTATCAGTAAATAAATAATCATGAAAATATTCAAATTTAGTTGAATAAATATAGTTACATATTTTTTTTTAATTTTTGTTATAATTATAGTATTTAATTAAATTATTTTTTTATTTTAAATGATGACAATAAGTATGATAATTGAAGGATAATAATATTAAGGCATAAATAATAAATTTCATTTATTAATTAATTATGCAGATTACAATATATATTAATTTTAAGAATGTATTAATTTTAAGAATGTGAGCTTTAAACAAGGGAAACAATTTTATAAGGCCAGATAGAGTGATTTTGGAACATAAAAAGAATTAAATAAGGCAATTTTTGTTAATTATTCCCCAAATCAATTAGCTGGGTATAATTAAAAGTAGAAGAAAATTCTACTAAAAAAGATAACAATTATTCAAATTTAATTATAGTGTTAAACTAAATTATTTTTTATTAATTAATTACATAGATTAAAATATGCATTAATCTTAAATATAATTTAAATAATTGTAGAAAAATTAAACCATTAATTAATATAATAAATTTTAAAAAGTTTTATAATTAATAATAAGCAAATTAATTAACCTTTCCATGTTCCATGTGACAACTTTAAAGAAAAACTTATCATGTGATTGCTTTAAGAAAAATTTAACTTACTTTATATATATATATATATTAAATAAATAAACTCAATATAATTTATATAAAAAAAATTAATGAGTTTATCATTTGTTAGAAATTTCCAAATTATTTAGAGAACATGAAAGGGAAGCATTATTAATTGTTTTTCCGTGCCTTGCACTTCCTAACAAAATAATTTGTTAAAAATATCATTAGCACAGAAAAATATGAATTTCACGTAATTGATTCTATATTTCCATATTTTTCATTGGCATACGTTTTGTTAGAGTCAAGCAAACCCAACAGAATGGACCAAATATGCTCCACATATCAATGGTTAAAAAGACCTGTGCCAACAAATCCCATTTCTAGACCCTCAAATCATGATCAATCAGGTCTGATACTTTAGCATCCATAAGAAAAATTATGGTAGTACTGATAACCCTAAATGTAGAATTAAGGCTCTAGTATTCACCTATCCGACCAATCAGAGGTCTACTCGCCATTACCAACTTGCCAACGCAAACCCCTACTCAACCCCTCCCTACCAGCGTAAATAATTCTCTATGTGAAACTATAAGAGACACCACATAGTGCATCAAAAAAGTTACTACCAGGGGAAAATATTGTCCCACATTGGTTTGAAATAAGATATTTGAGTAAATATATATGACTTAGACAAACTTTCTCCCTTGAACTAGCTTTTGGATGGAGTTAGGCCTGACCTATTTGGGTGTGAGGGGTGTGTTGTCACAGACGTCCCTAACGTACAGAGACTGGTAGAGTCAGCAAAAGAAATTTGAAATATTGAAAAAAAAAATGAGTCACCTACTCAGTGAGCGGATAAATAATAACAAAGGGGAACGGATAAGGTTTTGATACTTAATAGTATCAATTATGTTATATTAAAACATGTCAGTAGAATAAATATCATTTAATCTAAATCATATATAGCTGAGTTGAAATAAAATTCATGCAATAATAATATTATTGAAATAAATATATTAAAATAATAAATGCTACTTGCATATCAAGTGTTGCTCCAAAGATTTTATAAATAAATGTTGAGCTGAAAGTAATTCACCCCTTATCAAGGTGTTATCTATTCGGTACATATATTGAGTATATTCGACCATTTATGTAATTATAAATCTCGTTCTGGTCAATAATAAAACATAAAATTATCATTCTCTATTCTCATTTTCATAATTAGAAATAATAATATAAATAATTTACATTTAATAAAATAACAGTGTTATATTTATCCACTCACATGTACTGAAGATAAACTGAGGTCTAGATTGCTGGAGCACCCCTAGTATCTACTACAAGAGCTGGAGCACCCCTATTATCTATTACAGGAGCTAGATCCTCACCTAAAGCAGTGCATCAAGAAAGGAATTTAAATCCTGTCTGAAATTGTAAAATATAAAATGCATTATTATGTAAGAAAAATTTAAAAGAAAGCTGGCAGTATCTCGGCATAACCTTAACGTTCTCCAAAATTCCAACAGTTCAACTAATTCTCAACAAGCCACAACAAATCACAAATGAATTTAGAATGTCCATTTCTGGCCTACACAAAATAATATAACAAATTTTACATTCTCTTTATTTATTTCTCCTTTTCCATTCAACATGTTCTTCTTTTCCTTTGGCATTTCATGCTAAAATTATTTCCCTTTCACTACATAAAAATTCTTACTAATTTAATTATAATTAATCTCCATTAATAGTTCCACAATAATTACATCATACTTTAAACACTTCATTATTCACCTAGCAATTAAGATATAAAACTTAAATCCACCTCTCCAATTACAATTTTTCCTATTTCTATTAACACTTGAAATTTTCCACTAGCTTATAAATTCCAATAATACTAGAGACATAATATTTAACTCTATTTTTTTTATGTACACAACATGCTAAATTTCTTGCATAATTCTAGTTAAAATTTAATATACTCAACAATTATCAAACCACTATTAGCTTGACCATCCATCCCAAATCTATTCATTCATGGGTTATATTCTCTAATTAAAATTAAATTTAATCCTTACTACACCAACTTAAATCCATCTCTTCCTATAGAAACATCATCTTTTTATTTAATCTATTAAAAAGCATCCATCTAATAGTTAGAATTTTCACATCTCTTTTAACTCACATACACCTATTATTCAAAAATAAAATTCATCTCCCTATTAGTCTTATGCCATAAAAATTATCATAGAATATCAATTTAAACTTGAGAAATTGAGAGGAAGAAAAGAAGAATTTACTGACTTGAAAGAAACTATTATCTCTTGTGAGTGGAAGATGGTTTTGAGTTAGGGTTTGAGTTGAAAATAAGTGTTTAATTAAAGCTTGAGTGAGGATGTGAATGAAGAAAGGAAATTGAAACTTGAGGTGTTGAGTGCTTTTATTTTTCTGCTCACAAAAGGAACGGGAGACACTTTCCCAAATGGGTGTTCTGCTCCCTGTTGCTGTTATTATTATTATTATTATTATTATTATTATTATTATTATCTCTAGAGATTTCTCATGAGCCCTTTTGATTGATTTATCGACTCTTAATAACATAATTTATGGGCTCTATGTTACATGTGTTGTCCCACATTAGTTTGGAATGTGATATTTGAGCAATATATATGGTGCCTTAAGCACCTTACTAAGTAGAGAAGTTGGTGTTTTAATGATATGTCACCTCTGCTTAGCCAACAAAGCCTTTAGTCTGCACAACTTATCCCACTTGCAAAGATGCATTCTCCTTTTCAAATTCTTTGACCCACCAAAATTGGCTAATAATTGATTTTAACTCCTCAGATAAGCCTATAGGTAACCGAAAACACTGCATCACATAAGTTGGTATAGCCTTGGCTATAGTCTTAAAAAGATCTTTATCTGCATGTGATAGAAATTTACACTTCCAACCCTGTAACCTTTTCCACATCCTTTCCTTAAGAATTGAAAAGACTGCCTTTTTAGACCTCCCCACAACATCAGGAAGACCCAACTAAGCCACATGGTTATTTGCAGCCTGAACACCAAGAGATTTAACCAGGTACTGTCTCTTCTCCTGCTACACATTAGCACTAAATAATATTTTTTATTTTGAGAAATCTACCTTTTGCCCAGAAAATTGCTGATACCGTTGTAGCACTGAAGAAATACAACTTGCCTCTTCGGGTTTAGCTCGCATGAAAAGAATACAATCATCTGTAAACATAAGATGAGAGATTATTGAGGCCTCCCTGCATCGTACGTACCTTCTTTTGCCACCTTGACGATCCTGCTCATAACGACTCGTTGCCATGGGAAACACGCTTCAGGATAGATGAGGAGACTGCAGTGGCACTTGCGTGTATTGTCACGGGACGGGAGTTCTAGCCCCGTGCGGCACCTAGGTCCCCCTTGGCCAGGGCCCCCAGGTCAGCCTCCCCCTATCTGGCAAGCTCGCATAAGCCCAAATAATAAGCATCTTCGAGGTTTCTGGCGCATACCTGTACAGATTCACACTAGTTAGCTCCATAGGGCAAGAGACAGCTTGTGACGGCCTTGCCAACTGCCAAGAATAGGAGTGGGGAACTTCCGAACCGTTACATTCTCCCCCACCCAATCCCGCAAACGCCCTCGTTTGCGTGCATTCGCGTCGCTTCCCTGCGCAACTTGATCACACTCCCTCGCACATAGGAGTCCATACGCCATTCGTTGCGCTCGCCCAACGCAAACACTTGAGCAGCATATTGGCCACCAGTTTGCCAGTGCACTCACCCACTTCCGCACGCAGACATCCTCTAAAATGCCTTTGCCAAGATTCATCATGTTGCTCGCCAGACGCATACCAGCTGCATGACAGACCGCACTTGTCCCTCGGATCGACCCCTTTCTTGTCCGATGTGGGATTGAGAAAACCCTTGTCTACCTCTGTCCCATTGAGGCCTGACATTCTCCCCCACCCGATTCTAGCAACACCCTTGTCGCCATCGGCACCCTGCCTACCCCTATCCCGTTGGGGCGCTTGGCGTGATTCGGATCGTCTGGGGCCTGCTCTGATACCACATTGTCACAGGACAGGAGTTCTAGCCCCGTGCGGCACCTAGGTCCCCCTTGGCCAGGGCCCCCAGTGTCGCCTCCCCTATCCGCAAGCTCGCATAAGCCCAAATAATAAGCATCTTCGAGGTTTCTGGCACGTACCTGTACAGATTCACACTAGTTAGCTCCATAGGGCAAGAGACAGCTTGTGACGGCCTTGCCAACTGCCAAGAATAGGAGTGGGGAACTTCCGAACCGTTACAGTATGCACTCCATGCAAATCAATCATTCACAGAGATGTCAAGTCTGCCAACATACTTTAAGATAAAGAGTTCACTGTCAAGTATCTGATTTTGGAGTTTCAAGTTTGATTTCTTTTGATCAAGAACAAATATCTACATTGGTTCATGGGACACTTGGATACATGGATCCTAAATATTTCCAATCAGGAATACTAATAGAAAAGAGTGATGTTTATAGTTTCGGAGTCATTCTTGTGGAGTTGCTACCCAGAAAGAAAGCAATTTGCTCTTAACGTGAGGGGAAGGGTTTAACTTTGCACTTCATTTCTTCATTAACCATACAATTCAGTAACCGGTAAACATACAATTCCACTGGAAAGAAAGCAATTTGCTCTGTAAGCGGCTTTTCTTTAGATATTTTGGAGTATCGAGTGAAAGTTGAGGGAAATTATGAGCAAGTTAAGAGAGTGGCAGAGCTGGAGAAGAATTACTCGAGATTAGAGGAAGAACAAAGGCCCACAATGAAACAAGTAGTGGAGATTCAGAGATGTCAGGGAATTAAGCTTGTCTAGTAATAAAAAGTAGTCCTTCCCAGGATAACTAGTCCTTCCCTTGGTAAATTTAACTGCTGAATCTGAAAGCGACATATATACCTGAATCTATTAACCATACAATTCTACTCTGGAAAGTGTATCAGTTAATTTGAATAGACTTAATTAATTATTAACCATAAAACTCAATATTTATTTTTAGTTAATTCGTCAATAAAATAAAATAAAATAAAATAAAATCGATAAAACACTAAAATTGAAAATTGGTGCGAAGGCGATCAATCTATCTCTTGTTTCCACAGCATATGAGAATTATACAATATTGGAATCGGAGACACGCATGCTTTGAGAGATCAGTACTCAAAAAGTGTATTCAAAAAATCACAATCCAGAAGGAAATTGATAAGAAACTACATCTGTTGAACTTTGACAAAATTATTCTATAGAGGGACAAGAGACATTACCTAACTGTTGGAAAATTACCATAGAAGGTTTATTTATCTCCACTAACGTGATCTAAGCCTGTCTAGTAATAAAAAGTAATCAACCTCCCGGCCCACGATGAATATCTCTATTCAGTCATCTTTACAATGCACCCGCAGACCAATTTTATGAGAAAATCTAAAAAGAGTTTGTTTCTCTTTAAAGCGTATACAAAAACACCATCAAGCAGACTTGATCATTTACAAAATTCTGCCTGCTTTCCTTGGATCGATCGATGGGTACAAAATTTGCAGATTTCAGATATATTAATCTACAGTCAGAGAGTTGTTGAAGCTGCAAACTATACATAGCTAGATCTTTCCGTCCGATGAAGGAAGAGTTTTATCAGCTCTCACCATTGGAGTAGACAATTCAGAGGCAGAATTGGTCCCTTTAGAGGGAGAAGAGGAAGGAGTAGGTAGCTTCTTGGGTAACATCTGTTCCCAATACTCCTTAGGCAATCTTGAAGCTTCTGATGATGATGGTGAGATAAGGAGAATGAAAGCAAGAAGAGTAAGAAGCAAGCACTTTCGCCTCCAAGAAACTAACATGTTGAAAAATGAGCACGAAGATGCCTTGAGGAAGCGCTCTTCTTGAATTAACATTGGAAAACAGAAGCTTTAGAGAGTTTGTGGCAGCAGACATGTTGAGTAATGTAAGGGGAGTGCCAACTTGTTTGTTTGAGGAAAGATATGTCAATGGCAGACAACGTGTAATTTGATAATACTAAAACAGTTAAAGCAACTCACGTTGCTTTCGTTGTCTAATAGTAGAGTCTGAATGGGGGTTAGAGCAAGGAATTTTGATGGATTTTTTTTTTTTTTACACTAACTAGGACTCGAATTTTCCCTTATAGTATCATTAAGTTACTTAATGCTCATTTGGTGGAATTTTGATGGGTTTAAATATTGACGTGGGACCACTCATTATTAATGTTAGAGTTTTAGTAAGTTATCATATATTAATCTTCTGTTAAGAAATCTTTCTATTGTCAGAGTTGTTCAATTGTTATATAATTCGCAGTGCCAACATGACGCTTGGTATATATGATGGCTTTATATGAATGTGTGAATGTATATATATAGACTATGTTTCATACCATGATTTTTTTTTTTTATTTTAACTTGACACGACATCATTATGTAATATTCACCGCTTTAAACATTTTCTAATGGTCTCTTATTTATATTTTAGGATGTTCACCCTAGTTTTGGAATAGGATTAAAAAAAAAAAAAAAAAACAAACAAAACTAAATTATCTTGAAAGAGTTCTAGTCCATGTTCATGTGTTGAAGAAAAAAATTGAATCCAACAAGCTTAGAAATTGGAAATTAAGGGAAGTCTTGGATATGATTGATGAGTGATAAAATCAAATAATTAAGGGAAGATGTAACCTGCTTCTGTGGGATTGGTTCGTCAATGCTTGCTTGAAACTTGAATTTACCATACCTATGTGGCATTGAATGTAACTAGCTTTTATAATTTCTAATAAATTTTACTGCTTATAAGAAAAGGAAGAACGATACATCAACGTTGATAAGTATAATATTATTTTGACCGTTCAATGGAATTAGTAAGAAAAAGAGACATGGACGAAAGAAAATAGTTAAATTAAATGAGTTAAAATTGAAGTGATGAACTCGAGTGGATATCAACTGAGTTAGTCTAGTCGGATAAATATTAACCAATTCGATTAAGTCAGTTACACACCATTCGATTTATCAAAAATAGTTGATATTCAATGTTTGAGAAGGAAAAAGACACCCACTAATTGCCCATTCTTATTACACGTTTGTTGTAAAATCCGTCGGATTATGTAGGGCTAAGCATTTGATGTAAACCAAATCGAATTGAATTAAATTATTAAAATCTAATTAATTGAATTATTATATTTTAGAAATTGAATCGAACCTAAATGAATGAAAAATCGAATCGAATTGAAGCGTTCTATTTAATTTTAGTTTGAACCGATTAGTTTTTCAGTCTTGATATTTTTTAATTAGACTTATTTTCAAGTTATTTGGTATGATTTTGACTTTAGTTTGAACCTAATAACCACTAATCAATGAAATTAAATAATTTATATATATATAATTACATATAATTCATAAATTCCCTATAAAAATAAATTAATTTAGAAATCAATAAAATAATTCGGTTCAGTTCAATTCAGTTCAATCTATTTTTTCTCTTTAAAACTGAATCGAACCGAAATAATTGAAATTCTCAAAATGTAAAACCGAACTAAATCGAATTATCTTAAAAATCAAACTGAATTACTAAATTAAAATAATTCGATTTGATTTATTTAGTTCAAACTGAATAGTGCCCACCCCTAATATTATACTTATTTCACCAACACTAGATAAATCAATCCTTGCAGGTAGATAATTTATCATGACATTCTAACAAGTGTCAACCACTTCAACCTATAATATATAGAATATTTCCAAAACAGGTAATTTTTTTTGTGCAGTAATAAACTAACTCTTTTATTTTTTACTCTTTCATTTGCCTCCTTCTTTTTGGCCTTTTTTTACCACTAAAGCCCGAAATTAATTTAACTATTGAAGTGTCTCCATTAATTTCTACTTAGGTTACTCTTTTACTTATTATTGAATTATCATTTTATGTAGGTTATCTTATATAGAATATAATTGATTTATTATATAATTTTTTATTAATTATTCACTTATATCGAACCCTCTTTCTGTATTTTAATTTGTTTCCCTTATTAATAAAGTGCAGCCTAGAAAGAAAAAAAAAAAAAAGCTCAAAGCACAAGTATGAGCTCATTGGTCATGCATCTCTTCTTTCTCAAGTCATTCTTGATACTCACTAAAAAAAAAAAAAATCTCATTCTTCATATGTGATGACATATTAGATGATGCACCATGTATTGTATAATATATACATGCATAAATGGCCATCACTTCACTTACATACCTTTCCACATATGAGATGAATGGATCCTTTCTTAGTTAATGATTTCGTACATTACATTTTATGCTGCAGTAAGTATGCATTGGTCCATGCTTCCATAAAATGCGACTTCTGGTTATACTATTCTCTCTAACATAATAATAATAATAATAATAATAATAATAATAATAATAATAATAATAATAATGAATCGTACTAAATCCATCTGTTAATAAGAAAATGGCTAGAGCTAGCCCTAGCTAATTAAGTCTATGCATAGTTGAATGAACCCACTTAAGCATCTAGCATTATTATTCTTAACTATCAATCATGCAAACATGAGGATAGTGAGTGCCCTTTTCATTATTTGCATATAGCTAAGAACCCAAAGAAAGCCTAACCAATTAAGAAGTTCACAACATTTAAAAGGACTCAAAAAGAAGCATCTTTGACACTTTTGCTTACTACTTTGCCAACAAAGGTAAATTTTAACAAATATAAAATAGAGAATGTCAGTGGGATATCAAAGTATATTGGAAAAAAGAAAGGAACCTCATTTCTTCAAAGTTTAAAGGGCAGCTATCTATACACTGCCTTTGCAAAGGAAAAGTTGTCTTTGCATCAAAAGTGCGCAGCTCAAGTTTTGCTTGACATTAAAATATAGCAGTAAGTTGAAAGATTGTCGAACGAAAGATGGTCTTATGTTTTATGCAGGGGCTTTTATATATGTGACAGGAAGAGTTGGAAACAGGTGGAAAATTGTGCTCATCTCTCAAAGTGGTAGGGTCCAATGGTACTCACTGTGGCCTGTCTCTCGTTTGACCTGATTAGGTTTTCAAAAGTTTTTTTTTTTTTTTAATTAATACACGACGTGCACATACAGGAGAATGTAAATACAAAAATTACAGGATATGATTATAAAGAATTTGAACTTGTATAAGAATAAATTTATATATTGTTATATTAAATTTTGTATATATATTTATGCATTATATATATATATATTTTAATTAATTTTATATAATATCTTTATATAAATATTTAATCTATTAATTATTAAACTCAAATTTATAAGTTTAAGCTTATATTAAATGCATTCATATATATATATATATATACATATATTGTTGATGAATTAAAATTGGATTGTTGATACTTCAAGAATACTTTATTTAAATTAATTAATAATAAGCCTAACTATTCGAATGTTATTCATTTCAAAAATAATTTATTTGAATTGACTGAATTAATTTAAAATTTAATTAAAAAATAAATTAATAAAACTAATATTTCCAGAAAAATTTTAACATTTTTACTAGAAATGATTTATTATCCAAAAATTGGATAATCAGAATCAATTCACAATCAGAAATAACTTATTATCCTTAAATTGGATAACCAAAATCAATTCATAATCAGAAATGACTTATTGGATGTTAAAAAGGTAAGACCCAAAATAACTTAAGAGCCAGAATAACATGAACCCAAATAATGAAATATTCATTCCGTACAATTTGATTGATTTGTCACATCTACTCATGAACTCATTGATAGAGTTTATATTTTAATGTCATTATAATTAGTTTGATGTATAAGTTTTTCCTCATAAAAATAATATATCTTTCATTCAATATAAAATTAAACTTTATAAATACCACTTGGTCAATAAAATAAAAAGGTTACCTTATGGTCTCATGTAAATATACATAAAATTTCGAAATATATCACATGTTGTTCTGATCGATGCCAAAACTTACTCGCTTAAAGACTTCCCAACTCAAATGGTTGTTTGATCTCGAAAATACATAAAAAAAAAAAAAAAACACTAAATATTACAGTTTGAATATAAGAAACAAATATATATATATATATATATATATATATATATATATATATATATATATATATATTATTTTACATGTTCATCTTTGCTTATAAGCACCAAAATCAAGCTACTTAATTATATAGGCAATTCTATAGATAGGTTAAATGAATTTGCTTTCTTTATTTATTCACCAAGCCAGAGAATTAGGCTTGAATATATCTGCTGCAATTTGTGAGCGGAGGATGAGCAACTTTTCCTGGGGTTAAAGGTAAAAATTTTGTTCAAACATTTTATTATAAATCTAAGAAATAAATATATAAATTTTATTTATGATTTTATAATTATACATATCATGTTTTTAAATTCATGGTGGACAGGTTTTCCTAAATTTATTTCGAATATCCCAGAAATCTAGAAAGAAAGATTCTGTATATAATAGATGTTGGTTCTTTTCTCAGCAGAGAGATTCGTCTTCTGTGTGATATTACTAAATAATTAAGAAAGATCACTTGCATCTTCCTTGACGTTGTAGTTACAGTACTTGAAACCCTTTCTCGTAAATTCATATTTCTATGAGTGGAGCTAAGATCCATGCGCAACTGAATACGCATGAGCTGCTAAGACAAACTTTCAGGCTCTGCAAGGAGAAAGCTTTAATTTTGTGACATTAAAATCGATTTTCAATTATAAAATTTTAAAGGAAGAATTACTATTTAATCTATTTATTATAATAAAACTAATTACTTCAACTTTCTGTTTTCGAAAATATATTAATTAGTTGCCGTATATATAATTTGTTTATTTTTTAATTTCTTTGATCATTTTACACGTTAATTTAAATTTCATCAATATTTATAATTTGAAAAATAAAACTACATGTTACCTCAATTTTCTAAACCTTAAACTATTTAATTTTTATAATGGTAATATTGCTTCTCATTTGAATACATAAATTAATAAAAAAATAAATTTAAACTAAAGGAAGATATTAAAGAGTAGGCGAAACCAAAATAAAAGATTAGCTCATATATTTTTAAAATAAAATAATTAATAATTAATTTTATTAAAATAAAGAGATTAAATAATATTTTTAAATTTTGAATATAAATTTTAGTTAAAATTAAATAAAAAAATATCATAAACTTTTAAATAAACAAGTAATTATTGACGCGCCACAAATAAAAGTTAAGTTGGGCACAGACTGCCTCGATTAATTAGAACAAATATATAGGATTAATTACTTTACACTCTTTGAGGTTTGATCATAATTATTAATAAATTCTTGTAATCTTAAAGTTGAATTATAATTCCATGTAGTTTGATTTTATGTATTATTATTTAGTCTTTTCATACAAAAGAAAATTATATTTTTAGCCGTTTAATTGACATGAAATAACATATTTATCCTTAAATTATGATATCTTAGTCTTTTTGATTTAAAAATGAAATTACTTAATTCTTTTATTAAAAAAAAATATTTTAATCATTTTGCTTCCGCTCCAATTTTTATTTTATTTCTATGTTGTTTGCTATTAAATCACATTTATAATTTTTTTTTTCTCTCAATACTAATTATGAATCAAATCATTCAAGTGTCAAATATAGAAATCTGAAAGTATTAAATCCAATAACAAGCATATAGATTAATAGAGAAAATTAAATAAAGCATTGATATTTACAATAAACTAAACTACATCAAATACCTTAGCATAATCAACATTCAGGTATTCAAGTTAAACTCAAAATTGATACATGCATTTTGCATAGTCATTTAAATTTAATTTCATAGCCATTTTACTTGATTATTAATCACTTTTAGCTAATTTTATTAGTTATTTAGATAGTTTTTTTTATAATTGCCAATTTTGGATTAATTTATAATTTTACTTTGTTTTGTAGGAAAAATGGTGTTTTTGAGGGACTAAAAAGAAATTTTGCCATTGAGGAGTAATTTCTACAGCCAAAGATGTCAAAAATAAGTTTCAAAGTTGAAATATGCATTGGCCAAATTGCGCATAACTTGCCGCATAAGTTGTGCAGTTCTACATAAGGAGAAGAAACAATGTCCCAAACAACTACATAAATCTGCATAAGTTGCCGCATAACTTATGCAGATTCGTGCCTCCCTTATGCAATCTCACCGAATCCTGCATAACTTATGCAGTCTTGCACCTTGCTCATGCAGTTTCGCACAGAGAGCCAGAAACCAGCCGAAAACTGCATAAGGGATTGCATAACTTATGCAGTCCACTTATGCAATCCCATAAAGATATCATTGATGAGCTGGCAGAAGATTCCCTCAGAAAATCACACCTCAAACACACCATTTTAGGGCTCCTTGTCAGAAAAAGTTATAAATAGACCCTTATCCCATTTTAGAGAGGGAAGAAAAGGAAGAGGAAAAAGGGAAAGAAAGAGGAGCAGCAGCTGAAGAGTCAAAAACGTCACTCCCACCATTTCCAGCCAGATTTGGAATTTTCCTTCTTTTCTTGCATATTTCTTACCTTTCTTGTATTGGGTTTCTTAGTTCTTAGCTTAGATTAAAGTTTTATTTTCATATTAACTCAGAATATCTTGTAAATATTATGGATAGTGTGTAGTTTTCATTAGATTCTGGAGTTGGGATGTAATATTTGAGATATTTTGTGGATTTTGATTGGGTAATCCATATTTTGTGGTCTTAATGAGTTTTATTCATTTCTTGTGTGCTCAATGACATGCTTAGTGTAGGATCCCACTAAGTGATGTTTTTAATCCATGGTTGAGGCACCGAAAGGAGAAAGCTTTGTGATAGATAATCAAGAAATTAGACTTAATTAACTTAGATCTAGAAATAGACTAAGGATTAAGAGGATTTACAGATTAATTAAGGAACTTAATGGGTCTTGATTAACTTTAACTCCACGAAAGTAGGATTAGATTGATTAAGGCACTCTTTGTCTCACTCAAAAGGGTATTCAAAGGATTTAAGAATTAATCTCCTTAAAACCCGTAAGTTCCACAAGATTGGATAACCAATTTAAAAATCTCAAAATAGCTTGAATATGAACTCCCGAACTCCGGAATCGCCTTTTTATCATTGTTAATTTCTAATTGAATTCAATTGCTTGCCATTTTAAATCTTGCCATATTTCAATTTGCTTGTTTTAATTTGATGCAAATTTAGTTTAATCATTACATTGTTGAATAGATTATTAATTTTGCACATATAGATTTCATACTTCAATATCCATCAATTTATTGCTTTAATTTCAAAAATAGTTCAAATTAGTCAAATTTTTATATCAAAAATTCAATCATTAACACAACTCCTCATGGGAACGATATCTTTTCTATATTACTTGTACGACCCGTGCACTTGCGGTTGGGCCACATCAAGTTTTTGGCGCCGTTGCCAGGGAGTTGTTTGTTTAAGATTGAATTCTTGATTATTTTAGTTGTTTATAGTTTTATTTTTGTTATCTTTTCATTTTGTGTTTGTTTGTTCTTTTTAGGTACTCTTAATCTTTTATGAGAAGAGCTAGAAGCACAAGTGACACATCCTTATTGTTTGATCCTGAAATTGAGAAATTTTGTAAAGCCAACAAGAAAGAAACCAGAAAAAGGAAAGAAGCCTTGAGAGAAACTGAAATTGAAGCAGACATGGCTGATGAAAGAATTAGAATTGGTGGTGGTAATGCTGGAAATGATCGAAACAATGAAAATGCAGCTCAAGGTGAAGAGGTTGTAAATGCTAATATACCTAGGAAAAGTATGGTGGATCATGCTTTTCCTCGTTTTGATGACTTGAGAGAGAGTATAGCAAGACCAAGAATTGATGCAAATAGTTACAAGATGGATTTTGGGGTTCTTCAAATGATTCAAAATTCCCAATTTGGGGGACATCCTTCTGAAAATCCACACATACATCTGAAGAAGTTTGCTATGATTTGTGATATGCAAAAACAACCTGGAGTATCTGATGATGCAACAAGATTGAAGCTATTCCCATTCTCTTTGAAAGATAGAGCATTGGATTGGCTTGACTCTTTACCTCACAACTCCATTACAAATTGGGATCAACTCACTGATGCATTTCTTGCACAATATTTTTCACCTGGAAAAACTCAAGAATTGAGGAATCAAATGACAGCTTTTAGACCAAGAGAATATGAAACTCTTTATGAATCATGGATGAGATGGAAGGAATTAGAGAGACAATGCCCACATCATGCCATTTCAAAATGGATGATAAATCAGAATTTTTACACCAATGTTACTCCTGCAATTAGAGGGATTATTGATGCTCAAACAGGAGGAGAATTTATTATGAAGCATGAAGATGAAGCTTATGAGCTATTGGAGAAAATTGCAAAGAATACTCATCTTTGGAGTAGTCCAAGAGGACCAGCTCTAACTCAAAAGAGGCAAGCTGCTGGAATGTATGACCTTGATCCATTCAACATGATTAATGCAAAGTTTGATGCATTTACAAATGTTTTGGCTAAGAAGATGGAAGATTTAAGTATGTTGGTTAGTTCATCATCATCTGGAAGTTCACAACAAGTTGCTTATGCAGAAGGAACTACCAGCTGTGGAGTAGACTATGGAGAGCAAGCTACATATGTTGGTAATTATGGAAACAAACAAATGGGGAATCCTTACTTTCAAACTTATAATCCAACTTGGAGGAATCATCCCAACTTTTCATGGGAAAATCAGCAAAATCAAGTCCTAAATCAGAATCTTCAGCCACAACAGCAACAAGGAATTCCATATCAGTAAAATGGGCAACCATTGCCTAATTTTCAGCAGAGAAATATGAATCCTCCACCAAAACAGCAAGAACAAAGTTCCACCATAGAAGCTTTATTACAACAGATTCTTGCTAATCAAACTAAGCATGATGAAGAGATGAGAGAGATGAAAGCAAGGCTAGAACAGATGCAAACACATAACAGAATATTGGAAAATCAGATTGCACAACAGGCATCTTCCTCAGGTACCAAGTCTTTTGGAAAACTTCCAAGTCAACCAGAAAACCCAAGAGAGCAATGTCATGCCATTACACTAAGAAGTGGTAAAATAGTACATAATGAGAAGAGTGAAAAAAGTGAGAAGAGAGAAAATGAGGAAGATGTTGATGAAAATGAAAAACAAGAGAGTGAAAAGAAAGAGAGTGCAAGAAAAGAGAAAGAAGAGAAATACATACCTCCAGAGCCTTACAAGCCACAACTTTCCTTTCCACAGAGATTTCAAAAAGCCAAGCTTGATAAGCAATTTGGGAAGTTCTTAGAGGTTTTGAAGAAGCTATATATAAATGTGCCTTTTATTTATGCTCTTTCCCAAATGCCTTCTTATGCTAAGTTTCTAAAAGAAATTCTCTCAAATAAGAGGAGACTTGAAGATTATGAGACTGTAGCCTTAACTGAGAAATGTAGTGCTATCCTCCAAAGGAAACTTCCTCCAAAGCTCAAGGATCCAGGAAGTTTTTCAATTCCATGCCACATTGGGGAATCATGTTCTATAAAAGCTTTATGTGATTTAGGGGCTAGTGTAAGCCTTATGCCCCTCTCCATCTATGAGAAGCTCAACATGGGAGATCTTAAGCCAACCCACATTTCTCTTCAGTTGGCTGATAGATCAATTAAGTATCCTGAAGGGATTTTAGAGAATGTGCCTCTGAAGGTTGGGAAATTCTATGTACCTGTTGACTTTGTCATCTTGGACATGGAAGAGGATTCTAATATCCCAATCATTTTGGGGAGGCCTTTCCTAGCTACAGCTGGTGCTTTGATTGACTTGAAAGGTAAAAAGCTTACTCTCAGAGTCGGAGAGGATCATTTAGTCTTCAACATTGGCAATGATAAGAAGAAGCAACATGAAGATGTAGACTCTTGTTTGAGAATTGATATAGTTGATGAGTTAGTAAAAGAGCACTTTAGAAAGAGCTATCTGAAGGCTTCTCTTGAAAGTTGTCTTATCCATGAAGGGAGTATCAATGATGAAAATCCAAAAAAGGCTGCATTTGCGCAACATTTGAATAGTAATCCACCTTGTCCTATGGCACCAATCTTTCAAGTTGAGTAAGTGGAGAAAAGTGAAGTAAAACAACCATCTATCAAAGAAAAAGATGGGCCAAAGGTTGTCAAGAAAGAAATGGTCGAATTTTTAGACAAAGCAACAAGGATCTTCTCATGTGATGGAAAGAAAATGAAGCATAGATTCATTGAAGCACCTATTGGAAATAGAGGCAATAAATTCCAATTTCAGTCACCATGAAACATGAAAAGAGTCCAGCTAAGGACTATAAATTAGCACTCTTGGGAGGCACCCCAAGTTCTTTTATTTTGCTTTTGTTGATTTACTTTTATTTGCATTACTTTTGTTTTTATCTTAAATCTCCCCAAATTCAATTTTTGAAAGTGTTGAATCTTGTCATTTGTAGATGTATTTCAATGGATGAAGGTTGCTGCACTGCTGGGGAGTAACTCTTAATTTGATATTTTGTCCTTTAACTCTCCCAAGATTGGTTTACTTTCATTGCATAACCTGTGCAGGTCTGCTTCTTGGTTTATGCAGAGAAATGAAATTTTCAGCAAAGAGGGATCTGCAGCACATGGCATTTGTTTCTTTGTTGAGGTTGGGTGTGTAACTTTTAAGTGTTTGTGCTTATCATGTTAATATGATGGTAAGTGGGTCATTTTAGTAGTTTTGAGCTTAGTTGAGTTGTGTGATTCAATGTGGACATGCTGCATTTTCTTGGCATAACTTGGAGAGTCCGTTTTCTTTTATGGATAAATGCAACTTTGTGCAGATTTTTATTGAGTTTTAATGTGCTAAATGTTAATTTGTAGAGTTTGAGTTGAAATGGCATAATTCACAAATGCCTATTATGCAGAACTCACTTCTACAAGCTTGTATGATGCAATTGTGATGGATTTTGTATATATTGATGTGTTTTTGGTGATAATTTCTCATGATTTATGCTTCATAGAATTATATTTCTTCATTCTAGTGTATTTTTCAAACTTGCAAATCATTTTCAATTGTAATCTCAATCTTATTGAATTGTGCATAAGTAACTGCATAGCTTATGCAGCTTTTAGACCACAAATTTTACCATTTTTCATCTCTGCTAAAACCTACATAAGCCATTGCATAACTTATGCAATCTTGCATAACCACAATTTTTGCCATTTTTCATCTCTGTTGTAGTCTACATAAGGAAGTGCATAGCTTATGTAATTTTGCACAGCCACATTTTTGTCAAATTTTATTTCTGCCGAAACTTGCATAAGTGTGTGCATAACTTATGCACTCTTGCATGACTTCAAATCCTGCATTTTCAAATCTGCCAAAACTTGCATAAGGAAGTGTATTTTTCAAACTTGCAAATCATTTTCAATTGTAATCTCAGTCTTATTGAATTGTGCATAAGTAACTACATAGCTTATGTAGCTTTTAGACTACAAATTTTACCATTTTTCATCTCTCTGCTAAAACCTACATAAGCCATTGCATAACTTATGCAATCTTGCATAACTACAATTTTTGCCATTTTTCATCTCTGCTGTAGTCTGCATAAGGAAGTGCATAGCTTATGCAATTCTGCACAGCCACATTTTTGCCAAATTTCATTTCTGCCGAAACTTGCATAAGTGTGTGCATAACTTATGCACTCTTGCATGACTTCAAATCCTGCATTTTCAAATCTGCCGAAATCTGCATAAGGGAGTGCATAAGTTATGCACTTTCGCATAACCACATTTTTTGCATTTCCATTTTCTGCCGAAATCTGCATAAGGAAGTGCATAAGTTATGCACTTTCGCATAACTACATTTTCTGGAATTCCATTTTCTGCCGAAACTTGCATAAGGCAGCACATAAGTTATGCACTTTTGCATAACCAATTTTTCACACTCTTTATCTTCTGCCGAAACCTGCATAAGAGAGTGCATAACTTATGCACACTCATTCTCCCCTTATGCAGTTTTACACATGTCCTGTGCAAATAAAAAAAAAAAACTTTTGGCACCCACTTTTCCACCTCCCACTTCCCGTCGTTCCTGTTCACACTCCCCCCATGTCCATTTTTCTCGGCATTACTCTTCCTCTCCACACCTCTTTTCGCCGCCCGATACCCTAACTTCCCTTTACCTCTTTCACTTTCTTCTTCCCTCCTCCATTCTCACCATCAACAACACCATGGAATTGCCTCCCCATTCCCCTCAAGGCTCTCCTCTCCAAGTCACGCCCCTAGTAATGCAGTCCCCCAATCCCGATTCTCCTCCACAACAAACCCCTCCACCACCTCCCACATCCACCTATAAGAGGAAAATCCGGTCGAAATCAACCCGACCCATGGCCTCTGCACCTCCTCTCACAAAACGCAAAGACCCACCTACTACTCCACTTTCAGAGCCTCCACCCAAAAATCCCAAAACTTCAGCTTCCACACGACAGGGGGTTGGCATTTCTACCTCTACCCCACAAGCCAAATCACCCTCTTCTAGCAAAAAGCAAACTTCAGCAGCAACACAGGTATCTAAACTACCTTGGCCCCTTCCTGATGCAACCCACAAGGCAACTTTTAAGAGACTAAAGGACAGGAAAGTGCAACCCACTAGGTACATTTCTGCAGATGCCCTCCAATCAGTTGGTTTATTTGATAATGTTGTTGCCTACCTTGATGGTTTAGGTTGGATGGAATTTGTGCATAAACAAGAACTAGTTTATCCAGCTCTAGTTTTGGAATTTATTTCCTCATTTTCTGCTACTCTGAAATTGCATGAGATAGATTACAAGCCAACTATGAAATTTAGGTGTTTGGGGCAAAATAGAGAGCTATCATTAGACCAATTTCATAGTATTTTTGGGTTTGCAATTGATGGACTATTTAGGGTGCCATATACAGGCATAGAGGTAGCAAATAAAGGTGTTTGGAATGCTGTTCAGTTTTGGAGGAGTATCACAAACCAACCTCAGAGTTTTTATGCTGGCAGATCCAAGACCTCTCAAATACTAGACCCTGCACTTAGATTTATCCATAGGCTTATTGCTAGCACTATCTTAGGCAGAGGGACTAGTTCTGGTGCTGTTGGAAAATCTGAATTGTTCATGCTATGGTGTGCTTTTCACAAAGTCAAAGTATCTCCTGGTTACTTCTTTTGTGAGCATGTGTTACATATTGCTACCAAATCTATAGGTGATATAGTCATGGGTGGGCTCATAACTGTTATAGCTAAGCATTTTGGTTTTAATCCGGAAGAGCATCCTCTACCAGCACTTTCAGACACTCTATATTTTGATGCTACTCACCTATACAAAACTGGATTCAGTTTGCCACCTTCTGACACTGTACAACCAGCAGCAGATATAGGACCCACTGCACAACCAGAGGCACAATCTGTACCACCAGTCCAACAGCATTCTACTGAACCTGCACCACCCACTCAGTCTACATAGGATACCCCAGCAGATTCTGCACAGCCAACACCTTCTGCAGCTAGACCCTCTTCATCCACAGCACCTCCTCCCTTCAACACTAAAGCCTTATTCACCTATCTTGAGAGGCTTAGTGATGATGTATACTTTGTGGATAGAAAGCTTGAAACTGGTCTTGATACCCTCAAGGATCATCATGATCAACTCTTTGATTTTGTTATGGAAACCAGAGATAAACAGAAAGAGTTAAAAGAGATGATGAAGCAGCTCATGGCTTTTCCCGGAATGCCACCTCCACCTCCATCACCTCCTCCAGAACCACCCTTGGCAGCGGCTCCATCGATCCTTTAGCAAAGATCTTTGGACAAGGGCAAAACAATAGAATTATATTAGTTTTTATTTTGCTTTTGTTCAAACTTCTAGGATTTTTTCTTTTTGGATGTGCTGAAACAATTTTAGTTTGCCTTGAATTCTGTTTTCTTGAAGTTCTATTGGATGGCTATTCCATTAGTTTTTCATTGATTCTCATTGCCTTTACTGCCCTTTTGTGCATACTTGTCCATACACTGTATATATTTACATGCCTCTACTGGTGTTTGCACATTTTTCCTTGCTATATCATTATGCAGCAGCTTTTGAATATACTGCACAGGCTGTGAAACTCCTTATGCAAATGTTCTGCATAGCCTGTGCAGTCCCTTATGCAACTCATGCAGAACTGCACAGCTTATGCACCCTCCTTATGCACCTGTTCTGTACAGCATTTTATTCTGCATAACCTGTGCAGCTTCTTATGCATCACCATTATCTCTTGAATTCTCATCTGCTCTATACCAGGTAACTCTTTCTTTTTGCTCTTAAATTTAACTATTCCTGGTTATTCCTCTTTGCTTTGAGTTTTGATAATGCACTGCTTTAGACATTGAGGACAATGTCCAATTTTGAGTTTGGGGGTGTGCATTTTGATTTTTGCTACATTTTTCACATTTTGAGTATAGGAACATCTCATCCCATTCCATTTACATATATATTGTAAATATTTTACATATACATCCATACATACATATACATAACACATTTACACACACATTATACATCACTTAGAAATTGTACACATTGCACACAAATAGATTTCCTCCATTTAGTTAATGCATTGCTCATTTTTAGGAATCATGCATCATGCATTAAAATCTTTTGCCAAATCCCTTGAGTATTGAAAAGTTGCCTATGAGAGTGATTTGACTTACCTTTAGTTGGGTTTGTGGATTGAAAGTTTCCTAAGAGGTGCAAAGTTTTGAAGTGTTTATCCCTTGCCTATATCTTCTTAGCCAAAAAGCCACCCAACTAGTCCTTTAGAGACTGGAATGTTTAGAGAGAGTTATTGGATATATGGTAGTCAAATAATATCTCACCAATCCTAGAATAAATTTTCTAAACCTTTCAAGGCGAAATACCAGCTTATACTTGAAAAGAGAGATGATTATGCATTCTTTGATTTAAACCTTCTCATCTTAAACCTTTGGCCTTTTTCCTAATTAAAATTGACCCTTGCAAACCCCTTTGAGCCTTTTTATTCCTAATTTTTCTTGAAACCCTTATTGCTACCTAGCCAATGAACCAAACACTCCAACCCTTTTCATGAGGATAATTGAATATTAGGTACACTTTATACTTTGAGATAAAAAAAAAGTGAGAAAAAAAAAGAAAAAAAAAAGAAAAAATATATATATTAATGAAAGGGAGAAGAAATGCTTGTCATCTTGTAAAATACTAGTATATGTGCTTTTCACTATTGTCATTCAAATTGAAAGAAATCCACCCAAAGTAATTAAAGGAAATGAGTTTGGGGGTGGCATTTTTAGGGACAATCATTAAAAGAAAAGGCAAGATACAAGTTTAAAGTATCAAAGTGTCCCTCCATTTTTATGTGTTTTGTAAAATATGCTAGCACTTGACAATTCTCATTGTGTATTTCTCTCCTCCATATATATATATATAAAAAAGAGAAAAAGAAAAAAATAATAAAATAAGAAGTGTACCTTATGTTGTCAAGATTGAAATATTCTCATGCTTTGAATCCTTTTTACCCTTTTTTCTTTTTAGCCTCATTTTGAACCCCATGGCCCCATTACATCCCTAAAAAGACCTTTGATCTCTTGATAGTATTTGCTACATTAGTGGAGATAGGAGTAGAGAATTTGCCTATGGGATTGGAAAATTATCCACTCATTCATTTAATTCCATCATTCTATATAGAGACACTTTGACTATTAATTGTCCTAGAATTCCTTTTGAGCATGACTCTCTCTTTTGATTGGTTGGTTTGGAAATTTTGAATGATAATTGACTTGATGGCTAAGTGGTGAAAGCTTGGATAAGCATTAGATTCTTTGCATTTTGAAGGATGGGTATATGGATTGTTGGTATGGCTAAAGGTGTGTTAAGTTACTTTAATAGGTGATTTTCATAGCTCTTTGGACAAGGCACCCCTAAAAATTGCATTATATTTTAAAGTTTGCTTGAGGACAAGCAAAAGCTTGAGTTTGGGGGTATTTGATACATACATTTTGCATAGTCATTTAGATTTAATTTCATAGCCATTTTACTTGATTATTAATCACTTTTAGCTAATTTCATTAGTTATTTAGATATTTTTTTTTATAATTGCCAATTTTGGATTAATTTGTAATTTTACTTTGTTTTGCAGGAAAAATGGTGTTTTTGAGGGACTAAAAAGAAATTTTGCCATTTAGGAGTGATTTCTACAGCCAAAGATGTCAAAACAAGTTTCAAAGTTGAAATATGCATTGGCCAAATTGCGCATAACTTACCGCATAAGTTATGCAGTTCTGCATAAGGAGAAGAAACAATGTCCCAAATACCTACCGAAATATGCATAAGTTGCCGCATAACTTATGCAGATTCATGCCTCCCTTATGCAACCTCACGGAATCCTTCATAACTTATGCAGTCTTGCACTTTGCTCATGCGATTTCATGAGAGCCGAACCAGGTAATCAGTATAAGGGACTGCATAACTTATGCAGTCCACTTATGCAGTCCCATAAAGATATCATTGATGAGCTGGCAGAAGATTCCCTCAGAAAATCACACATCAAACACACTATTTTAGGGCTCCTTGTCAGAAAAAGTTATAAATAGACCCTTATCCCATTTTAGAGAGGGAAGAAAAGGAAGAGGAAAGAGGGAAAGAAAGAGGAGCAGCAACTGAAGAGTCAAAAATGTCACTCCCACCATTTCCAGCCAGATTTGGAATTTTCCTTCTTTTCTTGCATATTTCTTACCTTTCTTGTATTGGGTTTCTTAGTTCTTAGCTTAGATTAAAGTTTTATTTCCATATTAACTCAGAATATCTTGTAAATATTATGGATAGTGAGTAGTTTTCATTAGATTCTGGAGTTGGGATGTAATATTTGAGATATTTTGTAGATTTTGATTGGGTAATCCATATTTTGTGGTCTTAATGAGTTTTATTCATTTCTTGTGTGCTCAATGACATGCTTAGTGTAGGATCCCACTAAGTGATGTTCTTAATCCATGGTTGAGGCACCGAAAGGAGAAAGCCTTGTGATAATCAAGAAATTGGACTTAATTAACTTAGATCTATAAATAGACTAAGGATTAAGAGGATTTACAGATTAATTAAGGAACTTAATGGGTCTTGATTAACTTTAACTCCACAAAAGTAGGATTAGATTGATTAAGGCACTCTTTGTCTCACTCAAAAAGGTATTCAAAAGATTTAAGAATTAATCTCCTTAAAACCCGTAAGTTCCACAAGATTGGATAACTAATTTAAAAATCCTAAAATAGCTTGAATATGAACTCCCGAACTCCGGAATCGCCTTTTTATTATTGTTAATTTCTAATTGAATTCAATTGCTTGCCATTTTAAATCTTGCCATATTTCAATTTGCTTGTTTTAATTTAATGCAAATTTAGTTTAATCATTACATTGTTGAATAGATTATTAATTTTGCACATATAGATTTCATACTTCAATATCCATTAATTTATTGCTTTAATTTCAAAAATAGTTCAAATTAGTTAAATTTTTATATAAAAAATTCAATCATTAACACAACACCTCTTGTGAACAATATCTTTTCTATATTACTTGTACGACCCGTGCACTTGCGGTTGTGCACATCAAAAATCTATGAAATAAAGTTCATAATCATCTAACAAGAGTATGAGTAAAATAAAACTAAAATAATAAGGGAAAAGAAAAGAAAAACTCTATGAAGCATTGACTGAGTCCTCCTCCTTCAAGCTTCCAACCTTGTTCTTCAGTCAAAAATGGTGAGAAAATGAGTGTTTGGAAAGCCAATCGTCCTCTTGCTTGCCCATATGAAAATTCCTTAACTAAATCCTATTCTGGACTCTTCCTCTCCCTCTCTAATGTGCCCAATACTGATTGGGTGAAAGAAAGGGTACAAAAAGTATCTCACAGCTGCCCATGTGCCTAACTTAAATCTCATATCCTGTTGTGCTTTTTTTAATATCTTAGAGGTGCTTATGTGCCTAGCTCAAATCTCACAGCCGGCCATGCACCTTTGATATTTGATATCTCACAGGTACTTGTGAGGTATTCTGTTTCTATGTCAAATTCTACATTTTTTCATCATTCTTTATCAATTTTTGTTTAAAAGAAACAAATTTCGATTAAACAAAAGAAATTAACTTTTAATTAAATTAATTTAAGAAATGCTAATACAAATTAACTAAAAGTCTAAATATTTACAAAAATTAATAATTTAACGCTATAAATGTACTAAATATCAGTTCGCAATTGACCATGGACTCAATGTTAAGGACTTCTATTTCTGTGATTCCTAAGAATGCAGCATTTGAGGCGTTGCATGTTATAAGGAAGTCTTTAAGGTAGCATCCCTCCTTTACTCCAAATGGAAATGGAATAGGTAAATCTCCACACTGGTTTGAGCAGCCAGGCATGGCTTGAGCTGTAGCTCATGCTGGTGCTGCTATTGCTGCTGCAAGTATTGCAGCAACAAACAATAACAATTCCTGATGCATCTTGCCCAAAATTATTTATAGTATTTGGTTAAGAATTGGTAATCCTATCTATTTTGAACCAAAATTCACTAATTCTGCATAATTTTTTTAATGATTCAACCCAATGACGTTGTGGCTTATGTTTACTTATATTTAACACTTTGTTAGGCTGTCCTGTTTGCTACTGTTAGTCTGGACTTAAAAAGGACAATGTGGCATGGTCAATGATTCTCGATAAGTTCTGAAACTACACTTCTCTAGGTTATAGCAGCATAGAAAACTAATCTGACTCCTGATTGTATTAGTTTTCTATTGGTCATATATAAATTTATTTTCCTTGACATTGACTGGTCCATCAAGAGGTGGGAAATGAGAACAAGATCAAGACGATAGAGGAATCAGACACCCAATTCCAGGAATCAAATTTCTATTTCAATTTTGTGTACAAGGGTAAATGCTGGAAAGAAGTGTTCACTATTCGGGGTGTCTGAAATCTTGCACATTCCGGTCTGCTATTCCTTGCTGGGTCACCAATGATGTTTTCCAACATTCAACTAAAGTAGATTTTGTTGTTATCACATAAATGCAATATTGTTCCTCACATTACATATGTATTAACACAGGGCACTCACAGAGTAGAGTGTAGACATAAGCATGCAACATGTAGTTTACCTGTCGAGGATGATCAACGCCCACTCTCTAACTGCAGGGCTGCTTGATACTTTGTGCTATCAGGTCCAATCGATACACTAGTGCTGCAGAAGTTGGTTGGTGGACCAAGCAGGGGCTCTGTCTCTTCAAAATCAGTGCGAACTTCAACATGAAGGCATTTGCCGATCATTAGTTCCTCAAGTTCCATTTTAACTTCCTTCATTGTAGGTCTTTTCACTCCTTTGAATCTTAAGCAACGTCTTGCGAGCTCAGCAACCCCCTTAATCTGCTCCTGGTTTCCCTCATTTCTCACTCGTTCGTGGAGAATTTCAAACAAGCGGTCTTCTTTCATTGAAGAAATGAAGAAGGCAGCCAAACTTTTGTCCTTGTCTGGCCTATCAGAAGAAAGTGCCTTCTCTCCTGTCAATAGCTCTAGAAGGACAACCCCAAAGCTATACACATCACTCTTTTCATTTAACAAGCCTGAATGGAAGTACTCAGGATCTATGTATCCAAATGTTCCTTGAACCAATGTAGGCAGCTGAGTTTGGTCCAAAGGAACCAATCTTGAAACTCCAAAATCAGACACTTTTGCTTGGAAATCATCATTCAAGAGTATGTTTTCAGATTTAACATCCCTGTGAATGATATGTATGGGAGCATCAGAGTGCATATGTGCAAGTGCATCGGCAGTTTCCACTGCAATCTTCAGACGAGTTTTCCATGGCATGGATGACCCACTAACTTCATTGTGTATGTGGTGATGGAGGGTCTTGTTGATAATGAACTCATAGACTAGTAAGGGAACTGACGTTTCCAAGCAACAACCTATAAGTTTTACCACATTTGGATGCTTGATTTGGCTGAGAACGAACACCTCATTAACAAATTGCTCAATCTGATCATGGTCCATAACTCTGGACTTTTTTATTGCCACTAATTTGTTATTTAAAGTTCCTTTGTAAACTATACCAAAACCTCCTCGGCCGACAATTTCACTTTCATTAAAATTATTCGTTGCCTTTTTGAGCTCATCTTCGGTGAAAATTTTAGCTTTTTCTGCGGATCTTTCAATCTTGGACAGTAATTGTCGCAAAACAGGCCCACCATTGTCTCTGAAATTTTTCTGTTTAAGCTCGTTGATTTTCCTTCTTTGAATTCCACATAATGCACATGCCATGATGACAAATAGAAGGGAAATGGCAAAACTTGAACCTAAATTCAAATTAGTGTAGCATCAGTGTACAATAATATAATTCAAAGACTTGTGATATAGGTATAGGTATTATAATTCGAAAGGTACATCTCCCTTCTCAAAGAAAAAGTTTGATATGTGTGTTTTGATCTCACATAATGAAATGAAATGAAATATACCTGTTTCTAATTCTTGTCTGAATTTTATGTTTTGATTATAAGATTTCTAGATTAGGATTATTTGTCCTTATCATAATTTTCATGTTCTTCATCATAGTTTTATATGGAGAATGAAAAATATCTACATCATACTTTTATAAAATCAAAATTTCATGTTTAAGAAAAAAAATTTTACAGTTTGAATCTTCCTTATAGATCAAAATTTCATGTTTAAGAAAAAAAAAATTTTACAGTTTGACTCTCCCTTATAGACCTGGACAGGGTCTGGTTCAAGCCGTGAATCAAATTGAGACTAATCGGCTCAACAATTTCAGTCCTTGAACCGGACTGAAACTATTTTCGTGAATCAGAATCAAAACTAGCCCGATTTGAATTTTTGAAATTTTATTTTTTTAACAATTTTCCTAGTTTAAATGGATGATTTTGAGAATTTTTAATTCTTTGACCATTTTCAAATGAGCTCCACCTTAATTTTTATGAATCTTCTACGTTAATTAGCACATTTTAGATTTTTAGGTTTAATTTGAAATTTTTAAAATTCTATTTTTTTAACATTTTCCCTAGATTTTAGAGATGATGTTGAGCATTTTTAATTGTTAGACCATTCTCAAAAAAAGTACACAATAATTTCTATAAAATTTTTAAGTTAATTAACATATTTTATATTTCCAAGTTGGATTTGAAATTTTTAAAATTGATCTTTTTAAACGTTTTTTTCTAGATTATATAGATAATTATAAGCATATTTAACTCTTAGACCATTCTCAAACAAAACAGACAATAATTTTTAAGAATTTCTGAAATTAATTAGCATATTTTAAAATTTTTATTTATCAAAATTTAATAAATTCAAAAATACACTTTTGGTACTTAAGGCGCAGAAATATATAAAATAAATAAAAAAATTGAATAAATAATATTAATTTATAGTTAAGATATTTTTTATCTTGAACTAAATAAAAAATAATGTATAAACATAACTATAAATAAATATTAAATAAAAAAATTGCTAAATAATAAATATCATAAGAAATTATACATAAGTTCTATTTTCATGATAACAATTCTATGTAAAATAAGTTAAATACTATTATATTATCACAAATTCATACTAACAAATAAAAAACCTATAACCTATAACTACCGTTGAAATTATGATTTTGATTTTACATTCATATAGTAACAATATTTATCAATTAGTAACAAAATTTTAAATTTTATCAATGTTTATAATAATAATAATAATAATAATAATAATAATAATAATAATAATAATAAGTTTTGTTTTCACCCATTACAATAAAAAGTTATTGATTCAAAATTCATATCAGAATCGAAACTAGAACTGAAATCAAACTAAAACTGTCTCAAATCATATCGGACTATAACCTAACCAAAATCGTAATAATAAATGTAAAAAATGAGAATCACTTCTAATCAAATATGACCTGAAAAAAAAAAAATCAGAACTAATTCAAATCGACTCAATTCAGACCGATCCCGTTGAAGCTCTCAAAAGCCAAAAAAACTGTCAAATCCAGTCCTAGGCCAGGTCGATTCCCTTGAATTATAAAAAATGAAAGGATTCATGGCCCAAAAGGTCTGCCCATTGCTCAATCCAACCTTCAAAACCAGTGGGCTGCGGCAATGGGTTTTTACCCCATATTAGGTCTAAACAGATTAGGTTCGATGCCATAATAGGTGGAATTAAAAATAAATAAATGAAATATTAATAATTGTATCATATTTATCTTTCTGTACTTAGGTCGGCTGAGATTGGTCAGTGGAAGGGACTCAAAACTTTGTAGCAGTATAAGTTGAAATTTTAAACACCAAATTTGACCCATTCTCTGTTAGACAATCTGTAATCCCTCAATGAAGTTAATGGAGCCTTCCATCTATTAAACTTTTTGGTTTCTGAGAATGGGAAGAGAAATATTTTGAACATTTGATTTATGAAATCAATGTGAAGTTAAAAGGTAAAATTTTAGTTTTGGACTTACCGATGATAGCTTTTGTCTTCAATGATTGTTTATCTTCAGCAGTATCTTCAGCAGTACAACCTGTTCCACCTTCTCTTAATCCATCGCCTCGGTAGCCCTTGGGACAGAAACAGGCATAGTTTCCTTCTGTGTTTACACAATTTTTGGCAAAAACACATTTGTTGAGGCTAGGATCCTCACATTCATTAACGTCTGGAAAGCAAAATCAAACTAGTTAATTCAACTATAATTTATAATTTATTGTCGGCTCATTCAATTGTAACATTTATATGAGGCAGAAATATAATCGGACAAAGATATTACCTTGGCAACTATTTGAGAGGTAAGGATTCCCCTTGTAACCACTAGAGCAGTAACAACGATATCCAGCAGGTTCATTATCAGAGTCAAGGCACATACTATTCTCCTTACATGCATAAGCTGTTCTGTTCTTTCTAGCTTCTTCACATGTAGTGTCTCCGATTGCCCAATCAAGTACCACAGGGAACCGTTCTTTGTTTCGTAAATTAACAAAATCTAATGAAGAAAAATTATACATACCATCTTCAACAACAAAGGCGTAGCTGCAGGGGTTGAAGTCCAATATGTTTGTGTGGTTTTTAAAGCTTGTCACACTGATATTGAAATCCCTTACGCCTTTAGGTATGGAGGTTTGACAGCAGCCAATACCAGAGCAGGAACCATTAACCACTGAATCCATTGTGTTACAGAGGGACAAACATCCGGTGGCAGAGCCCTGTCCCAAGGAACCTATAACCCATGCCAAAGCGTCACAACCTACCGCAACAAAGTTATTCCGGGACCAAGAGATGGTGAATATGGATAAGAAGTGCCACGCATACTGAGAAGATTGCTGCAGCCAGCCGTACTTGTCATAGCAATCTCGGGCTAACCAGGAGAAGATTCGAAGCTGACCATCAAGTGATATGTTTAGGACTTGTATGTCTCCATACTGCAAAAATGGTGTATTGGTGGAGTGGTTACAGGTTATCAAGAAAGATTCATTTAGGTAGCACCCCTTACGCGTGCCAAATGGATATGGGATGCTGAGGTTCCCGCAACTGTCTGGGCAACCAGGTTTGGCATGAGATGTTGGTGATACTGCTGCTTCAGTTGCTGATAATAATACTAACAGTAACAGCCCGTGAATCATCATCAAAAGCTGCATAGCTTTCTTGCAAAATAACCAGTGGCTTTTATTATTTTTTCTCTGTGAAAGACTATTGCGCGTGAATTTATTGTTATCTAGCTTTATTACTGAATTTATACAGAGGGCAACTCATGTTAATATGGGTGAATGTGTACTAAATAATTTAGTTTCTGTGATCATTGACTTGCTACGTCGCTTCGTCCTTTTCGACATCCGGTAGGAGTACGCAAGACAGAGGAGCGAAAGAATGCTATAATTTCATTCCACGTGTGGTTGAATTATTGGAGCAGCAATCAAATGTTGAAACCCCATTTCCCCAAATTCCTACATGTTACATCAAATGTGAAAATGAAGGCAGCGAATCAGGATAACACCCGTTGTGCTTACGGTTTGCTTGTGGAAACCTTTACGGTTTGCTGGAGTTTATAATTAGTATGCTTGGCACACATCAACTAATTATACAGTACACCGGCCCCTTTAAATACAATTTTTCAATTTTTTATATTTTTAAATTATGAAATTCATGGTTTCATATGAATTCCTTGCAAACATCTAGGTGTTTTTTAAGTTGTCAACCAGTACGCAAGTGAAATGCATGGCTTATATATATATATATATATATATATATATATATATATATATATATATATATATATATATATATATATATTTTTTTTTTTTTTCTATTATATAGCATATATATGTATATATTCTATTATATAGCATAGATAAGGAGAGAACTACATACTATTTATATTCATAATTTTAATACTAAAATAATGCAAAAATCTTGATTATTAAAATTTATTTTTATATTATTTTTTATTTATAATTGATTAGTATATTTCAAATTTTAATTATGAATAAAAATTTAATATATTTTCATATACCATTGTAAATTTAAAATTATAGTAATAATTTATTATTTTATAATTTATTTTACTCTTATTATTACATATTAAAAAGTTTGTATATATTATTTTTTTTCTTAATAAATAATTTATTATTATATATAATTTTTTTTTTGAATTGAATAAAATAAAATTTTTAACTCCATTGATATTACTTTCTGATTCCGCCCCTGCTGATGATCGACATGATGATGGCAAATTATAATATCACATAGTGGATTATATACTTATAAAAAAAAAATTCTGCTTGATTTACAGGGTCAGGCTTATACTAATGTGCATTGAATAAATATATACTTCTCCTTTTCTTCATCTGGTAGAACTAATCAAGAAAGAGAAGCGAAAGAATGCTGCAATTTCATTCGCGGAGTGTTGGTTGAATTATTGGAATAACAATTAACGTTGCTTCAAATGTGAAAATGAAGGCAGCGATCAGCATAGCACACGTTGTGCTTACCAATTCTGCACCTCACAATACCACGAGACTTTTAGGTCATTGATCACCATATACCATCACTCTCCATTGCTTCTTGTTGGAATATTAATAGAGCTGAACAAGTCTCACTTTGAAAATATAAATAATGAAAAGGTATAATATAAAGGGTGGGTTTATTTTTATAATTAAAATAATTAATGCCTCAACTTTTTAAATGCAATTATAGTTGTTTGATTTAATTGTCCTCATAAAATATGATTCATAAAAATTAATATAATTTTTTATTATATTAAGTATAAAATTTTAGTATCTTTCCATTTTTGCTATAAATAAATCTTTCAATGATAAATTAAATAATATTAATTTTCATCTTTTACATATAAAAAAGTTTCATCATGTACTATGAATGTTTTTATATATTCTCATTTAAATGTGTATAAAAAATCTAACAAATTTATTTTTTTTATATTTTATTTTTTTTCATCATATTTTTTCGTCAGCTTGATAAATATTAAATATATTTGTGGTCTAATTTTTGGACATAATTGGATGCTGTGCAAATTTTTTTATAGAGCTTGTAATTAATCACAATTATTAACTTAAAATAACAATTTGTCCATGCATTTTCAAAAAAAAAAAAAAAAGAAATCTTGCAAAACCATAATTTAGAGATTTTAGGAAAATTAAAATACAAAAGAAATAAAGTCTTAAAAAGAGAGAAAATATATTATAAATTAATTGAAAAATACTACCCATTCACATAAAAAAAAAGAAATTTATTTTATGGTGAAGGAAAAATAAAAAAAAATAAATAGTGAGTTTTTGTAACTGTAGTAAAATAAAAATAATTGAAAAATTAAATAGATACCATATTAAACTTTATTAATAAAATACGAATAGTTAATTAATTTATGAAGGAAAAAATTTATTTATAGCAATTATGGAAATGTCTTATATATTTATACGGAAAAGAATTATATAGATCATATTATAAAAGGACAATTTAGTCTACTAGTTAGAATTAGGGGTGTGCAAACGGTCGGTTCGGTTCCGAACCGAACCGAACCGATAAAATCGAAAATCGAAAATCAAAAATTTTAAAAATCGAACCGAACAGATTGATAAGAGAAAACCGAACCGAATTGAATCGATAAATTTCGGTTCGGTTCGGTTTTAAAACGATCAAACCGAAATTTATAAAATTTCATATTTTTAACATTAAATCTAAATAATAAAAACATAAAAACAAAAAAAATTAGAAATCAAAACTCAAAAATCTTAAGGTTCGGTTCGGTTGTCTTTGATTTCGGTTCGGTTCGATTCGGTTCGATTCAATTTGATTCGATTTTTTTTTATTTCCTATATATTAATAATTTCGGTTCGGTTCGGTTTTTTTGATTTTTTTATGAAAATAACCGAACCGAACCGATTAACCGAAATTATTAAAATTATAAATTGAACCGAACCGATTAAATTTTAAAACCGAACCGATTAAACCGAATTTATCGGTTTGGTTCGGTTTTTCGATTTAAACCGAAAACTGCTCTCTCCTAGTTAGAATAGTATTTAATAAGTTGTGATATGAATCATTTTGGTTATGAAAATAAGCTCACCCTAATATAAATGATTGAATTATAATATTAAATTTATAAGCCACTTTGATAGCAGTTCAATTATTTGTATAAATTTATATTAATAATGAATTAATATATATATATATATATATATATATATATATATATATATATATATATATATATAATATTTTTAATAATTTTTAATAAATTAATTTCATTGAAATTAATAAAAAAAATTAAGGTGATTTTTATACTTCGAATTAAAATGTTTAAAAAGTTCAAATTTACACATTTTGTAACAATAATATAGTTCATTTATAAAATTTTATTTTTAATCTTTTAAATGATATATAATAATATTTTATATTCAAATTCTATTATATAGCATAGATGAGGAGAAAAATCTTTTATATGTAATCATAATTTTAATATTTTTTAGTGCTAAAATAATTGTAAAATGTCTTGAGTATTAAAATTTATTTTTATATTAATTTTTTTATTTATAATTGATTAATATATTTTAAATTTTAATTGTGATTAAAATTTTAATTTATTATAATATACAATTGTAAATTTATTATAGCAATAATTTATTATTTTATAATTTTTTTTACTATAGTATTATTAGCTGATGATGAAAACGGAAGATCATGATGATGGCAAATTATAATATCACCTAGTGGGATATATACTTATAAAAAAAAAAAGACTAATTTCTGCTTGATTTACAGTGATTCAGGCTTATATTAATGTGGGTGAAAATACATATACATTGAATAATTATATAATTGTCCTTCTCTTCATCCTGTGGGACTAATCAAGAAAGGGAAGTGAAAGAATGCCACAATTTCATTCGTGGAGTGTTTGTTTGATCGAAAGAATGCCACCAAAGCGAAAGACTTTTGGGTCATTGATCACCGTTTACCATCACTCTCTGTGGTCTCTTGTTAGAATATTAATAGAGCTGAAAAGTATAAATGATGAAAAGTATAATATAAATGCAATTGTAGTAGTTGTTTGATTTAATTGTCCTCATAAAATATTATTCATAAAAATTAATATAATTTTTTATTATATTAAGTGTAAAAAATAATTCTTTCAATGATAAATTAAATAATATTAATAAATAAAAAAAACTTCATCACGTATTATGGATGTTTTTATATAATCTCATTTAAATGCTTGTAAAAATTCTAACAATTTTTTTTATATATTTTATTTTCTTTCATCTATTTTTTCGGGGTTAATTGCACCGATCGTCCTTGAACTTAGGGGCATTTTTATTTTCGTCTCTAAATTTCAATTTCTTAAAATAAAATCACTCAACTTAAGTTTTATTTCAAAAAAAGTCACTTTCACCTGCAGTAACAGGTTTTCCACTCAACATTGAAACTTTTCCTTTAAAGTCTTTCCCCACTTTGTAATCAACGATGAGATAGGATTTTGTGATAGCATGAATTTCTTTTCTACTCCTTTTGGGAAAGTTGTGGCTGATCCGTAAATTAAACCAGAGCCTACTGTGGAGGATGATTATCGTGATGAGGAGATTGCTTCTTTTTAGAGATGGACAAAATAGTAATTTTATTTTTTTGAACTGAAAAACCTGCTATTGCAGGTAAGATATAGCAGGTAAAAGTGACTTTTCTTAAAATAAAACTTAAGTTGAGCGATTTTATTTTAAGAAATTGAAGTTTAAGAATGAAAATGAAAAGGCCCAAAGTTCAAGGACGATTGGTGCAATTAACCCCTTATCTCGTCACCTTGATAAATATTGAATATATTTGTGGCCTATTATTTGGACATTATTGGATGCTGTGAAAATTTTTTGTAGAGCTTGCAATTAATCATAATTATTACCTTAAAATAACAATTTGTCCATACATTTTAAAAGAAAAATGTCTTACAAAACCATTATTTAGATATTTTAGGAAAATTAAAATACAAAAGAAATAAAATCTAAAAAAAAAGAGAGAGAAAATGTATTATAAATTAATTGGAAATACTACCCATTCACATGGAAAAATTAAAAAGAAATTATTTTAATGTGAATGAAAAAAAAAAAAAAAAGAAATAGCGAGATTTTTTGTAACGGTGGAAAACTGAAACAATAATTGAAAATTTGAACAGATACCACATTCCACTTTCCTGCCTTCCTCATTCCTCAATTGACTATTCAAAATTGTTTACCACCACAAACAAGTTGATAATTCTCCAGTCATTCATTGTTATTCATTTTTATGGTTTCATAAATTTTAATTTTTCATTTGACTTAAACTCGTACTCAAATTTGAGAATCAAATTTTAAATATGATTTGTCATATAAATAAGTTAAAACTCATTAATTTTGTATTTATTAATGATTATTAATGTAGGTAAATTTATGAATTTTCTCATCATCAGCTTTTTAATAATTCTGCACACAATGTGCAGGTCATCTAATTATCACAAAATAAAATAATTATGTGATCAAAATCAAATTAAATACTAAATTCACTAATATTTGTTACTAACTAAAAAATAGCTGACTTCCCCTGACATTCCTGAAAAAAAAAAGATTTTTTTTATATTTAAAAATTATGTAATTTTTTTATGATGATTTATAGGATATGCCAATATTAAAAATCTATTCGATTTAAAATGTCATTGTTACTTTAATTATAATTTTATATTTTAGTTCTCATCAATAATAATTTTAAAAATTAATTAATTAAATAAATTAAATAAATACTCCCACAAATCACGAAATTATGACAGATTACGTATGGGTTTCAAACAAAATTATATGGCCATATAATTTTGTTTGAAAAATTATATGGCCATATAATTGGACTGGGTTACTTAGACGAGCCATTTGAATCCAAAAGTCAAGCTATGTAACCCGTAACTTGAATAGTTGCAATCATATTCATCGATTGGTGATGTGAACCTTCAAGTAATTGGTAACTTGAAAACCCACATTCAAGAATTAAAGGAAAAATATGGAAAGTACCAAATCAAGATGTATGAATTTGATTCTTTGAACTAGCACAATCAGATTGTTGTGTAATTCAAAGAAAATATCAGAAATGGAATTCTTGATCTAATTCATATGGAGAATGAATAAACCAAGAATATTATGCACATTAAACCTTGCAAGATAGAAATCTCAGCAAGTTAATGAGCTTCACAAGAACAAAGGCAACAGCCAATTTACTCACTAAAGGAGCAGACACAATCTTTCATTAATATTCAAAGTGTGTCCTCCACTCTCTCATTACACTTGTATTTAGTCTCTTAGCTCCAAAGCTAAAGACAAAAATATCCCTACTTTAATAACAGTTGCAAAGAGCTTTAAGTCTAAACAAAAATTAATCTATCAAAAGACTAAAAATTCCTAACAAAAAGTAAATTTAACACAACAGCAAATAAGGGCATTTAAGTCCAAAAGAGAGGTGGTTATAACAGCAAGGAATATTCTTTTAAAAAGGTGCCAGCAGATGCATGTACATGGGTTGGATCTGGTGCATGCATGTCCACAGGTTATTCCATGTAACCTAATGCTCCACATGACACCTGGTCACTTCCAAGCTTAATTTTCATCAAATTTAATCATTTATAATTTTTTTCATGCCATTCCAGCTTATAATCCTTGCTCCTTAAGATTTCACAAATTAAATTCTGAAGTGATTTAGCTCTAGCTCTAGTAATTGGACCTTGGATGAATTCCTTTGGCGTGGATGTATCTTGTTTCTCATCATTCTCCCCCGCCGCTTCAAAAGGATTCGTCCTCGTATCTGTTCCTGCATCAACACAAGGAGATAAATCAGCAACATTAAAGGTGGCACTGACATTATACTCACCGGGCAAGTTTATTTTGTAGACATTATCATTAATTTTGGTCAGCACTTGGAAAGGTCCATCACATCTTGATTGTAATTTTGATTTCCTTCGAGAGGGAAACCTTTCTTTACGCAAGTGAACCCATACCCAATCTCCAGGTTGAAATGTAACTTTCTTCCTTCCTTTGTTGGCTTGACTAGCATATTTTTCATTTTTCTTTTCAATTTGAAGCTTGGCTTGTTCATGGATTTTCTTCACCAATTCTGCTTTTCTTTTTTCATCTAAACTAGCAAGCTCGTTCACAGGCAAAGGTAAAAGATCCAAAGGAGTTGAATGATTGAAACCATACACAATTTCAAATGGAGAATAGCCAGTAGAAGAATGCACATTTCTATTGTATGCAAATTCAACAAGTGGAATGCAATATTCACATGACTTCAAATTTTGCTTAACCACAGCACGCAAAAGAGTAGTTAGTGTCATATTTACTACTTCAATTTGACCATCGGTTTGTGGGTGACAAGTTGTGGAAAATAACAACTTGGTGCCCAATTTTCCCCACAAAACCTTCCAAAAGTGACTAAGGAATTTAACATCCCTATCATTAACTAAACTCTTAGGTATGCCATGCAACTTAACAATATCTCTAAAGAATAAATTTGCAACATTTGTAGCATCATCAGTTTTATGGCATGGAATAAAATGTGCCATTTTTGAAAACCTATCAACAACAACAAAAATTGAATCACGGCCTTGTTTAGACCTAGGTAATCCTAACACAAAATCCATAGACAAATGAACCCAAGGATCACTAGGGGTAGGTAAAGGTGTATACAAACCTTGTGGCAAAATTCTAGATTTAGCCTTAGCACACACAACGCACCTAACACATACTCTTTCAACATCTCTTTTCATATTCGGCCAATAAAAATGTTCCTTTAACACATCTAAAGTTTTGGCAACACCAAAATGGCCCATTAATCCACCAGCATGAGACTCATTCACAAGTAATTCATGCATGGAACTCTTAGGCACACACAATCTATTTTCTCTAAACAAATATCCATCATGCCTATAAAACTTCTCAAAAGCATTCTTTTTACAAGCTGCATACACTCTAGCAAAGTCATCATCTTCAGCATATAATTCTTTCACGTATTCGAATCCTAATAACTTTGCATCAAGAAGGGCAAGAAGGTTATACCTTCGAGATAAGGCATCAGCCACCACATTTTCTTTCCCATGTTTGTATTGAATCACATATGGGAAGGTCTCAAGGAACTCAACCCATTTTGCATGACGCCTACTCAACTTATTTTGCCCCTTGATATGCTTCAATGACTCATGATCTGTGTGAATGACAAATTGCTTTGGCCAAAGGTAATGTTGCCATGTTTCCAAGGCACGTTCCAATGCATACAACTCCTTGTCATATGGAGAATAGTTTAAGGCTGCTCTATTAAGCTTCTCACTAAAATATGCTATTGGTCTCTTATCCTGCATTAAAACGGCTCCAATACCTATACCTGATGTGTCATACTCAATCTCAAAAGTCTTAGAAAAATCAGGTAAAGCCAACATAGGAGCGGAATATAACATGTCTTTAATTTTGTGAAAAACATCTTCTTGTTTCTATTCCCAAACAAAATTAACATTCTCTTTGACAAAATCATTCAATGGTGCCGCAATGGTACTAAAATTCTTAATAAATCTTCTATAGAATCTAGCTAGTCCATGGAAACTACGTACTTCAGATGCAGACTTTGGAATGGGCCAGTCTCTAATAACTCTAATTTTTTCATCATCGACTTCAACACCATTAGCACTAATGACAAATCCTAAAAAGACAATCTTTTCCATGCAAAATGAACATTTCTTCAAGTTAGCATATAATTTTTCCTTTCTTAACACATCGAATACAGCTCTTAAATGATGTATATGTTCATTCATGCCTCTACTGTAAACCAATATGTCATCAAAATAAATAACAATAAATTTTTCAATAAAAGCACGCAACACATGATTCATCAATCTCATAAAAGTGCTAGGAGCATTAGTTAGCCCAAAAGGCATCACTAACCACTCATATAGTCCATGCTTTATTTTAAATGCAGTCTTCCATTCATCACCTACTTTCATGCGAATTTGATGATATCAGCTTTTCAAGTCAATTTTGGTAAACACACAAGCACCACAAAGTTCATCTAACATATCATCCAATCTAGGTATAGGGTGGCGATACTTTATAGTGATTTTGTTTACCGCCCTACAATCCATACACATGCGCCATGTGCCATCTTTCTTTGGTACCAAAAGGATGGGTACAGCACAAGGGCTCATACTTTTGATGCATACATTTTGCATAGTCATTTAGGTCTAATTTCATAACCCATTTATTTGATTATTAGTCATTTTTAGCTAATTTCATTAGTTAATTAGTTAGTTTTTCATAATTGTCGATTTTGGATTAATTTGTAATTTTTACTTTGTTTTGTAGGAAAAATGGTGTTTTTGAAGGACTGAAGAGAAATTTTGCTATTGAGGAGTGACTTCTACAGCCAAAGATGTCAAAAACAAGTTTTCAAGCTGAAATATGCATTGACCAAATTGTGCATAACTTGCCGCATAAGCTATGCAGATCTGCATAAGGAGAAAAATCACTGTTCCAGAACCAACTGAAATGTGCATAAGGAGACTGCATAGCTTATGCACATTCACGCCTCCCTTATGCACTCTCACGGAATTGTGCATAACCTATGCACCAAGTCATGCAGTTTCGCATAAGTGAACTGTAACCCGAAAAGCATAAGGGACTGCATAACTTATGCACCACTTATGATCCATAAAGGTTTCATTAATGAGCTGGCAGAAGATTCTTTCAGAAAATTCCTCCTAGAACATACTATTTTAGGGCTCCATGTCAGAAAAATGCTATAAATAGTCTCATTTCCCATTTTAGAAGGGGGGGACAAGGAGCAGAAAAGGAAAGGAAGAGGAGAGGCAGAATTTGAAGAGTCACTTTCATCTTCCACACCATTTTCAACCAAGATTTGCAGATTTCTTTCTTCCCTTATATTTTTCTACATTTCTAGTGTTTAATTTCTTATTCCTTAGCTTAGATTAAAGCTTTATTTCCATTTAAACTCAATATATCTTGTAAGCATTATGGATAGTGAGTAGTTTTATTTTGATTCTGGAGTAAGGGTTGTAATATTTGAGATATTTTGTGGATTTTGATTGGGTAATCCATATTTTGTGGTCTTAATGAGTTTTATTCATTTCTTGTGTGCTTAATGACATGCTTAGTGTAGGATCCCATTAAGTGATGTTCTTAATCCATGGTTGAAGCACCGAAAGGAGAAGGCCCTGTGATAGATAATCAAGAAATTGGACTTAATTAACTTAGACCTAGAAATAGGCTAAGGATTAAGAGGATTCACAGATTAATTAAAGAACTTAATGGGTCTTAATTAACTCTAAGTCCACGAAAGTAGGATTAGATTGATTAAGGCACTCTTTGTCTCACTCGAAAGGGAATTCAAAGGATTTAAGAATTAATCTCCTTAAAACCAATAAGTTTCATAAGATTGGATAACCAATTTAAAATCCCAAAATAGCTCGAATATGAAATCCTGAACTCTGGAATCGCCTTTTTATCATTGCTAATTTTCAATTGAATTTAATTGCTTGCCATTTTAAATCTTGCTATATTTGAACTTGCTTATTTCAATTTGATGCAATTTTAGTTTAATTAATACATTGTTGGATAGATTATTAATTTTGCACATATAGATTTCATACTCCAATACCTATTCAATCTATTATTTTAATTTTGAAATTAGTTCAATTTAGTCAACTTTTTATATCAAAAATTCAATCATTAACACAACTCCTCGTGGGAACGATATCTTTACTGTATTACTTGTACGACCCGTGCACTTGCGGTTGGGCCACATCAAGTTTTTGGCGCCGTTGCCGGGAAGTTGTTTGTTTAATATTGAATTCTTGATTATTTTTAGTTGTTTATAGTTTTATCTTTGTTATCTTTTCATTTTGTGTTTGTTTGTTCTTTTTCAGGTACTTTTAACCTTTTATGAGAAGAGCTAGAAGCACAAGTGACACATCCTTATTGTTCAATCCTGAAATTGAGAAATTTTGTAAAGCCAACAAGAAAGAAACCAGAAGAAGGAAAGAAGCTTTGAGAGAAACTGAATTAGAAGCAGACATGGCTGATGAAAGAATTAGAATTGGTGGTAATGCTGGAAATGATCGAAACAATGAAAATGCAGCCCATGGTGAAGAGGTAGTAAATGCTAATCTGCCTAGGGGAAGTATGATGGATCATGCTTTTCCTCGTTTTGATGACTTAAGAGAGAGCATAGCAAGACCAAGAATTGATGCAAATAGTCACAAGATGGATTTTGGAGTTCTTCAAATGATTCAAAATTCTCAATTTGGAGGACATCCTTCTGAAAATCCACACACACATCTGAAGAAGTTTGCTATGATTTGTGACATGCAAAAACAACCTGGAGTATCTGATGATGCAGCAAGATTGAAGCTATTCCCATTCTCTTTGAAAGATAGAGCATTGGATTGGCTTGATTCTTTACCTCATAACTCCATCACAAATTGGGAGTAGCTCACTGATGCATTTCTTGCACAATATTTTCCACCTGGAAAAACTCAAGAGTTGAGGAATCAAATGACAGCTTTCAGACCAAGAGAGGATGAAACTCTATATGAGTCATGGATGAGATGGAAGGAATTAGAGAGACAATGCCCACATCATGCCATTCCGAAATGGATGATAAACCAGAATTTTTACACCAATGTCACTCCTGCAATTAGAGGGATTATTGATGCTCAAACAGGAGGAGAATTTATTATGAAGCATGAAGATGAAGCTTATGAGCTATTGGAGAAAATTGCAAAGAATACTCATCTTTGGAGTAGTCCAAGAGGACCAGCTCCAACTCAAAAGAGGCAAGCTGCTGGGATGTATGATCTTGATCCATTTAATATGATTAATGCAAAGTTTGATGCACTTACAAATGTTTTGGCTAAGAAGATGGAAGATTTGAGTATGTTGGTTAGTTCATCATCATCATCTGGAAGTTCACAACAAGTGGCTTATGCAGAAGGAACTACCAGCTGTGGAGTAGATTATGGAGAACAAGCTGTATATGTTAGTAATTATGGAAACAAGCAAATGGGGAATCCTTATTCTCAAACTTACAATCCAACTTGGAGGAATCATCCCAACTTTTCATGGGGAAATCAGCAAAGTCAAGTTCCAAATCAGAATTTTCAACCACAACAGCAGCAAGGAGTTCCATATCAGCAAAATAGACAACCATTGCCTAATTTTCAGCAGAAAAATATGAATCCTCCTCCAAAACAGCAAGAACAAAGTTCCACCACAGAAGCTTTATTACAACAGATTCTTGCTAACCAAAATAAGCATGATGAGGAGATGAGAGAGATGAAAGCAAGGCTAGAACAGATGCAGACACATAACAAAATGCTGGAAAATCAGATTGCACAACAAGCATCTTCCTCAGGTACCAAGTCTTTTGGAAAACTACCAAGTCAACCAGAAAACCCAAGAGAGCAATGTCATGCCATTACACTGAGAAGTGGTAAAATAGTACATAATGAGAAGAGTGAAAAAAGTGAGAAGAGAGAAAATGAGGAAGATGTTGATGAAAATGAAAAACAAGAGAGTGAAAAGAAAGAGAGTGCAAGAAAAGAAAAAGAAGAGAAATACATACCTCCTGAGCCCTATAAGCCACAACTTCCCTTCCCACAAAGATTTCACAAAGCCAAGCTTGATAAGCAATTTGGGAAGTTCTTAGAGGTTTTGAAGAAGCTTTACATAAATGTGCCGTTTGTTGATGCTCTTTCACAAATGCCCTCTTATGCCAAATTCTTGAAAGAAATTCTCTCAAACAAGAGGAAACTTGAAAACCATGAGACTGTAGCTTTGACAGAAGAATGTAGTGCTATCCTCCAAAGGAAACTTCCTCCAAAGCTCAAGGATCCAGGGAGTTTTTCAATTCCATGCCACATTGGGGAATCATGTTCTACAAAAGCCTTATGTGATTTAGGGGCTAGTGTTAGCCTCATGCCCCTCTCAATTTATGAGAAGCTCAATATGGGAGATCTAAAGCCAACCCATATTTCTCTTCAGTTAGCTGATAGATCAATCAAGTATCCTGAAGGGATTTTTGAGAATGTGCCTCTGAAGGTTGGAAAGTTCTATATACCTATTGACTTTGTCATCTTGGACATGGAGGAAGATTTTAATATCCCAATCATCTTGGGAAGACCCTTTCTAGCTACAGCAGGAGCATTGATTGATGTTAAGGGAGAAAAGCTGACTCTTAGGGTTGGTGAAGAGCAATTGGTTTTCAATATTAATAACACTATGAAGAAGCATCATTCTGAAGCTGATACTTGCTTGAGAGTTGATATTATTGATAAGCTGGTTGAAGAACATTTCAGAAAGAAATATCCAGAAGATCCACTTGAAAATTGTTTGGTTCATGGAGGAAGCATAGACTATGACAACCCTCACGTGGCTGCATATGCTCAACACTTAGAGGGTAGTCCACCATTTATTTCTGCTCCAGTTTTTCAACTCACACAAAAGGAAAAAGCCGAATTTAAGCAACCATCATTCAAGGAAGAAGATGCACCTAAGGTAGAACTTAAGCAACTTCCTTCTCAGCTCAGGTATGAATTTCTTGGCACTAATAACACTTATCCAGTAATTGTAAATGCAAACTTGAGTACCTTAGAGGCTGATAAGTTGTTAAGAGTGTTGAGGCAATTTAGGAAAGTTTTGGGATACACCATAGATGACATTAAGGGAATAAGCCCACACTTTTGCATGCATAGAATCATTTTGGAAGAAAATTGTAAACCATCTATTGAACATCAAAGGAGGTTGAACCCAAATATGAAAGAAGTTGTTAAAAAGGAAATTTTGAAGTTGCTTGATGCAGGGATCATATACCCCATCTCGCATAAGATGGGTGAGCCCAGTACATGTTGTCCCAAAAAAGGGTGGAATGACAGTTGTCAAAAATGAAAATAATGAATTAATTCCCACCAGAACAGTGACTAGTTGGCGAATGTGCATAGATTACAGAAAATTAAATGTTGCCACTAGAAAAGATCATTTTCCACTTCCCTTCATTGATCAATTGCTGGAAAGACTAGCTAGGCATTCTTACTTTTGCTATTTAGATGGATATCCAGGTTTTTTTCAAATCCCTATCCATCCAAATGATCAAGAGAAAACTACTTTTACTTGTCCATATGGAACCTTTGCTTATAGGAGGATGCCATTTGGGTTGTGTAATGCACCAGCCACTTTTCAAAGGTGCATGATGGCAATCTTCTCAGATTTCATTGAAGACATAATGGAGGTTTTTATGGACAATTTTTCTGTTTATGGATCTTCATTTGATATATGCTTGGCTAACCTTTCTAAAGTTTTGCAGCGATGTGCAGATACTGACCTTGTGTTAAACTGGGAAAAGTGTCATTTCATGGTTTAGGAAGGGATAGTGCTTGGACATTTGGTGTCTAACAGAGGAATAGAGGTTGATAAAGCCGAGGTTGATAAATCCAAGGTTGAAGTGATAGAGAAAATGGCTCCTCCTACCAATGTCAAGGGGATTCGAAGTTTCCTAGGACATGCTGAGTTCTACAGACGCTTTATCAAGGATTTTTCTAAAATAGCCAAACCTTTGTCTAATTTGTTAAGTAATGACACACCATTTGTATTTGACCAAGAGTGTTTGGATGCCTTTTGCAGGTTGAAGCAAGCTCTTATCACTGCACCAATCATGCAACCACCTGATTGGAACCTACCTTTTGAAATTATGTGTGATGCTAGCAACTATGCAATTGGGGCTGTTCTTGGTCAAAGAAAGGACAAAAAGGCTTATGCTATTTATTATGCTAGTAGAACACTGGATGAGGCTCAAACAAATTATGCAACAACTGAAAAGGAATTTTTAGCAATTGTCTTTGCATTAGAAAAATTCAGACCTTACATTATGGACTCAAAGGTGGTTATATTTTAAGATCATGCAGCCATCAGGTATTTGCTCTGTAAAAAAGAAGCTAAACCTAGGCTCATTAGATGGATTCTGATGCTACAAGAGTTTGATTTGGAGATTAGAGATAAGAAGGGAGCTGAAAATGTAGTTGCTGATAATCTTAGTAGGTTGAAATTGGATGATGAAGAATTGGATGAAATCCCTATTGATGAGTTTTTCTTGGATGAACAACTTTTCTCTCTTGTTGCTAAACTACTTTGGTATGCAGACTTTGTGATTATCTATCTTGTGGAGTTTTACCTCTAGGTATGACATGGCAACAAAAGAAAAAGTTTTTACATGAGGTGAAATTTTATAGATGGGATGATCCTTTACTCTTTAGGAGATGCTGTGATGGTTTAATAAGGAGATGTATTCCTGAAGAGGAGATACAGAGTATTATGCATCATTGCCATGCTTCTGATTATGGAGGACATTTTGGAATCTCTAAAGACTAGTAAAATTTTGCAAGCTGGTTTCTTTTGGCCAAATCTTTTTAAGGATGTGAGGAAATTTGTGTTGGAATGTGATAAATGCCAAAGGAGTGGAAATTTGTCAAAAAGAGATCAAATGCCCCTAAATGATATTCTTGAAGTGGAATTATTCGATGTTTGGGGAATAGATTTTATGGGGCCATTTCCTCCTTCATTTGGTAATAGATACATCCTAGTTGGAGTTGACTATGTGTCAAAGTGGGTGGAAGCTATTGCAACTCCAACTAATGATGCTAGAGTGGTAGTGAAATTCTTGAAGAAATTTGTCTTGAGTAGATTTGGAGCTCCTAGGGCTATAATTAGTGATGGGGGTTCCCATTTTTGCAATAAGCAATTTGAGAGCTTAATGAGGAAGTACGGTGTAGTGCACAAGATAGCTACCCCATACCACCCTCAAACTTCAGGACAAGTTGAAATTTCTAACAGAGAGCTCAAGCATATTTTGGAGAAAACAGTGAACAATTCTCGGAAAGATTGGTCTATCAAACTAGATGATGCTTTATGGGCATATAGGACTGCCTACAAAACCCCTATAGGAACTACTCCCTTTAGGTTGGTGTATGGTAAGTCTTGTCATTTACCTGTGGAGCTAGAACATAGAGCATATTGGGCCATTCAGACCTTGAATTTTGATCTTAAGCAAGCTGGTGAGAAAATGTTATTACAACTTAATGAGCTTGAAGAATTGAGGATGGATGCTTATGAAAGTGCCCGTATTTACAAAGAAAGAACTAAAGTTTGGCATGATAAGCATCTTAGGAAAAAGGAATTCAAAGAAGGTGATTTAGTTTTGTTGTTCAACTCAAGATTGAAATTGTTCCCTGGAAAACTTAAGTCAAGGTGGACTGGTCCATATAGAGTTTCTAAGGTTTTCCCTTATGGAGCAATTGAAATTTGGAGTGAAAAATCTGGGAATTTTAAGGTCAATGGGCATAGATTGAAACATTACATAACTGGAGACCCAATAAAGGGAGCAAGCTATTACAAGCTCTCCAATCCCTCACCTCTTTTCAGTGAAATTCATGAAAAGTCCAGCTAAGGACTATAAATTAGCCCTCTTGGGAGGCATCCCAAGTCCTTTTATTTTGCTTTTGCTAATTTACCTTTATTTTCATTGCTTTTGTTTTTATCTTAAATCTCCCCATATTCAATTTTTGACATTGTTGAACTTTGTCTCTTGTAGATATATTTTAATGAAGAAAGGCTAGTGAACTGTTGGGGAAGTGATTCTTAACTTGAAAATTTTGTCCTTCAAACTCTCCCAAAAACTGATAAGTTTTTGCTACATAACCTGTGCAGGAGCTACAATCTGGTTTATGCAGAGGAAAAATGAAATCTGCAGCAAAAAGGGTGTCTGCAGCAGATGGCTTGTGTTTTTGGTGAGGTTGGGTGTGTAACTTTTAAGTATATGTGCTTTTAATGTTAATATGGTGGTAAGTTGGTCATTTTTGTAGTTTTGAGATTATTTGGGTTGTGGAATTCAAGGTGGACAATATTGCATTCTCTTGGCATAACTTGGAGAGTTCATTTCATCATTTGTAGATAAATGCAACTTTATGCAGATTTTATTGAGTTTTAATGTGCTAAATGTTGATTTGCAGAATTTGAGTAAAAATGGCATGGTTCTCAAAGGTCTTTTATGTAGGATCCATTTCTACATGCTTGTGTGATGCATTTTTGATGAACTTTGTATATATTGATGTGTTTTTGGTGAAAATTTCTCATGGTTTATGCTTCATAGAATTATATTTCCTCATTCTAGGGTATTTTTCACACTTGCAATTCATGTTCCATTGCAATCTTAATCTTGTTGAATTGTGCATAAGCAACTGCATAGCTTATGCAATCCTGCATAACCACAATTCTTGCCATTTTTCACCTTTATTGCAAGTGCATAAGGAGAGTGCATAGCCTATGCAATTCTGCATAACCTCATTTTGTCAAATTTCATATCTGTCAAAACTTGCATAAGGTGAGTGCATGACTTATGCACTTTTGCATAACTTCAAATTCTGCATTTTCTCTCTCTGCCGAAGTCTGCATAAGCAGAGTGCATAACTTATGCACTTCTGCATGACCAAAAACTCTGAATCTCCAAACCTGCCGAGGGGTGCATAAGCAGAGTGCATGACTTATGCACTTCTGCATAACCAGAAACCCAAAAACTCCAAACCTGCCGAGGGGTGCATAAGCAGAGTGCATAACTTATGCACTACTGCATGAGCTATTTCTCTAAAGTCCAAAACCCACCGAGAGGTGCATAAGCAGAGTGCATAGCTTATGCACACCTGCATGACCACCACCCCAAAATTCCAAAAGTTGCCGAGACATGCATAAGCAGAGTGCATAGCTTATGCACTTCTGCATAACCTCACATTCTGAAAATCAAAACCCACCGAGGAGTGCATAAGCAGAGTGCATAGCTTATGCACTTCCGCATGACCACTCTCCCTGAAGGTCAAAACTTGCCGAACAATGCATGAGGACAGTGCATGACTTATGCACTTGTGCACGAGCTATTTCTTTGAAGTCCAAAACAAGCCGAGACATGCATAAGTAGGGTGCATAAGTTATGCACACTCACTTTTCACTTATGCAGTCTTACACAACCTAATCCAAAACTCCCGTCGGCAACCATTTCTCCCGCCTCCCGTATTTTCTATTCCTGACCGTCCATTCCCCTCCATTTCTCCCGACATTTTCCTCCTTCCCTTCTTCTCCACCTAAACCCTAATCTCTTCGTGCATATTTCCTTTTCCCCTCATCTCCTCCATCTTCTCCATCGGCAATGGAGTCGCCTCCCCATTCCCGTCCAGCTTCTCCTCTCCAGGTTTCACCATTGTCAACGCTACCTCCCAATCCCGATTCCCCTCCACAAGCGACACCCCCACCACCCTCCACAACCACGTACAAACGAAAAATCCGGTCGAAATCTGTGCGACCCATGTCCTCTGCCCCTCCTCTATCCAAACGCAAAGTACCACCCACCCCATTTTCAGAACCACCACCCAAAAACCCCAAAACCTCAGCCTCCACACAAGCCAAATCACCCTCTTCTAGCAAAAAGCAAATGTTAGCAGTCTCATTGGTTTCAAAACTCCCTTGGTCTCTTCCTGACGCAGTTCAAAAGGCAGCTTTTAAGAGACTTAAGGAAAGAAAGGTGCAACCCACTAGGTATATTTCTGTGGACTCTCTCCAGTCACTTGGTTTATTTGATAATGTGGTTGCTTACCTTGATGGTATGGGTTGGATGGAATTTGTGCACAAGCAAGAAATTGTTTACCCAGCCTTAGTATTGGAATTTATTTCCTCATTCTCTGCCAACCTGAAATTGCATGATGTAGATTTTAAGCCAACTATGAAATTTAGATGTTTGGGGCAAAATAGAGAGTTATCATTGGATCAATTTCATAGCGTTCTTGGTTTTGCAATGGATGGGCTATTTAGAGTGCCATATACTGGGGTAGAAGTAGCAAATAAGGGTATTTGGAATGCTGCACAATTCTGGAGAATCATCACAAACCAACCTCAGACTTTTTCTGCTGGCAGATCAAAAACCTCTCAAATACTTGACCCTGCACTTAGGTTCATTCATAGACTGATTGCTAGCACTATTTTGGGCAGAGGGACTAGTTACGTGCTTTGTGGGGAAATCTGAATTAGTCATGTTATGGTGTGCTTTTCACAAGGTCAAGGTTTCTCCTGGTTATTTCTTTTGTGAGCATGTGTTGCATATTGCCACCAAATCCATAGGTGACATTGTCTTGGGTGGGCTCATAACAGTTATAGCCAAGCATTTTGGTTTTAGTCCTGAAGAGCACCCAATACCAGCACTTGTGGACACCTTATATTTTGATACTGCACACCTATCTAAAACAGGGTTCAGTTTGCCACATTCTGACATTGCACAACCTGCAGCAGAAACTGAGCCCATTGCACAACCAGAAGCCCAACCTTTCCCATCAGTTCCACAAAGACTCTCATCGAACCTACCCCACCCCTCGATGCGAACAGAGACCCCAAATAGCTCGCCACCACACCTCCAACAGCTGAACCTTCCTCATCCACAGCCCCTCCTGCATTCAACACTAAAGCCTTATTCACCTATCTTGAAAGGCTTAGTGATGATATATACTTTGTGGATAGGAAACTTGACACTGGTCTTGATACACTCAAGGATCGTCATGATCAACTATTTGACCTTGTCATGGAAACCAGGGACAAGCAGAAAGAATTGAAGGAGATGGTGAAGCAACTCATGATCTTTCTGGGAATGCCACCTCCACCTCCATCACCTCCTTCAGCACCATCATTTCGACAAAGAACCAAAGACTACGGTCCTTAGCAACCTCCTTGGACAAGGGCAAAACAATAGAACTAGATTAGTTTTTGTTTTACTTTTGTTCCAACTTGTATGACTTTTCCTTTGTAAATATGTTCAAACCTTTATAGTTTGTTTTGAATTATGTTTGTTTGTTTTGAATTAGTTTGTTTCAAATTCTGTTTTTCTTGAAGTTTCATTGGATAGCTATTACATTAGTTTTCTTTGATTTTCATTGCCCTTTTGTACATATTTGCCCATACTCTGTATATATTTCAATGCTTCTACTGCTGGTTGTACATTTCCCCTTGCTAATCATCATGCAGCAGCTTTTGTATACACTGCACAGGCTATGAATTTCCTTATGCAAATATCCTGCATAGCCTGTGCAACCCTTTCTGCTACTTATGCAGAACTGCACAGGCTGTATTCCCCTTATGCAAATGTCCTGCATAGCCTATGCAACCCATATTGCGATGTCTGAGCACTTGCTTATGCACCTACTTATGCACTTGATCGATAAAGATTTTACTCTGCATAACCTGTGCAGCTTCTTATGCATCCCTTTATATCTTGAATTCTCCTCTGCCCCATACCAGGTAACTCTTTCTTTTTGCTCTTAATTTTTACAATTCCTGGTCAATATTATTTGCTTTGAGTTTTGGTTATCTACTACTTGAGACATTGAGGACAATGTCCAATTTTGAGTTTGGGGGTGCACATTTTGATTTTTGGCTTTATTTTTCACATTTTGAGTATAGGAGCATCTCATCCCATTCCATTTACATATATTGTAAATATTTACATACACATCCATACATACATATACATAACACATTACACATTTACATACGCATTATACATCACATAGCACATATACAAATAGACAAATTATACACATTGCACACAAATAGACAAATAGACTTCCTCCATTTAGTTAATGCATTACTCATTCTAGAAATCATGCATCATGCATTAAAATCTTTTGCCAAATCCCTTAAGTATTGAAAATGTGCCCATGAGAGTGATTTGACTCACCTTTTAGTTGGGTTTGTGGATTGAAAGTTTCCTAAAAGGTGCAAGGTTTTGAAGTGTCTATCCCTTGCCTATATCTTTTTAGCCAAAAAGCCACCCAACTAGTCCTTTGGAGATTGGAATGCTTAGAGGGAGTTATTGGATATAAGGTAGTCAAATGATGTCTCACCAATCCTAGAACAAATTTTCTAAACCTTTCAAGGCGAAATACCAGCTTGTACTTGAAAAGAGAGATGATTAGGCATTCTTTGATTTAAACCTTCTTATTTTAAACCTTTGGCCCTTTTCCTAATTAAAATTGACCCTTGCAAACCCCTTTGAGCCTTTTTATTCCTGATTTTTCTTGAAATCCTTATTGCTACCTAGCCAATGAACCAAACACTCCAACCCTTTTCATGAGAATAATATTGAATATTAGGTACACTTTCTAAAAAATAAAAATAAAAATAAAAAAAAAAGAAAAAAAAATACAATAAAAGGGAGAAGAAGTGCTTGTCATCTTGTAAAAGTGCTAGTATATGTGCTTTTCACTATTGCCATTCAAAATGAAAGAAATCCACCCAAAATATTAAAAGAAATGAGTTTGGGGGTGGCATTTTTAGGGACAATCATCAAAAGAAAGTGCAAAATACAAGTTTAAAGTATCAAAATGTCCCTCCATTTTTATGTGTTTTGCTAGCACTTGACAATTCTCATTGTGTACTTCTCTCCTCCATATATATATAAAAAAAAAAAGAAAAAGAAGAAAAAGAAAAAAAATTATAATAAAATAAGAAGTGTACCTTATGTTGTTAAGATTGGAAATATTCTCATGCTTTGAATCCTTTTTACCCATTCTTCTTCTTAGCCTCATTTTGAACCCCATGGCCCCATTACATCCCTAAAAAGACCTTTGATCTCTTGATAGTACTTGCTACATTAGTGGAGATGGGAGTGGGGAATTTGCCTATGGGATTGGAAAACTATTCATTCATTCATTCAATTCCATCATTCCATATAGAGACACTTTGACTATTGATTGTCTTAGAATTCCTTTTGAGCATGACTCTCTCTTTTGATTGGTTGGTTTGGGGATTTTGAATGATAATTGACTTGATGGCTAAGCGGTAAAAGCTTGGATAAGCATTAAATTCTTTGCATTTTGAAGGATGGGTATATGGATTGCTGGTATGGCTAAAGGGGTGTTAAGTTACTTTAATAGGTGATTTTCATAGCTCTTTGGATAAGGCACCCCTAAAATTTTTTGCACCACATTTTAAGGTTTGCTTGAGGACAAGCAAAAGCTTGAGTTTGGGGGTATTTGATGTATACATTTTGCATAGTCATTTAGGTCTAATTTCATAACCATTTTATTTGATTATTAGTCATTTTTAGCTAATTTCATTAGTTAATTAGTTAGTTTTTCATAATTATCGATTTTGGATTAATTTGTAATTTTTACTTTGTTTTGTAGGAAAAATGGTGTTTTTGAAGGACTGAAGAGAAATTTTGCTATTGAGGAGTGACTTACACCAAAGATGTCAAAACAAGTTTTCAAGTGAAATATGCATTGACCAAATTGTGCATAACTTGCCGCATAAGCTATGCAGATCTGCATAAGGAGAAAAATCACTGTTCCAGAACCAACCGAAATGTGCATAAGGAGACTGCATAGCTTATGCACATTCACGCCTCCCTTATGCACTCTCACGGAATTGTGCATAACCTATGCACCAAGTCATGCAAGCATAAGTGAACGAGAACCAGTAAAATCGCATAAGGGACTGCATAACTTATGCAGTCCACTTATGCAGTCCCATAAAGGTTTCATTAATGAGCTGGCAGAAGATTCTCTCAGAAAATTCCTCCTAGAACATACCATTTTAGGGCTCCATGTCAGAAAAATGCTATAAATAGTCTAATTTCCCATTTTAGAAGGGGGGGACAAGGAGCAGAAAAGGAAAGGAAGAGGAGAGGCAGAATTTGAAGAGTCACTTTCATCTTCCACACCATTTTCAACCAAGATTTGCAGATTTCTTTCTTCCCTTATATTTTTCTACATTTCTAGTGTTTAATTTCTTATTCCTTAGCTTAGATTAAAGCTTTATTTCCATTTAAACTCAATATATCTTGTAAGCATTATGGATAGTGAGTAGTTTTATTTTGATTCTGGAGTAAGGGTTGTAATATTTGAGATATTTTGTGGATTTTGATTGGGTAATCCATATTTTGTGGTCTTAATGAGTTTTATTCATTTCTTGTGTGCTTAATGACATGCTTAGTGTAGGATCCCATTAAGTGATGTTCTTAATCCATGGTTGAAGCACCGAAAGGAGAAGGCCCTGTGATAGATAATCAAGAAATTGGACTTAATTAACTTAGACCTAGAAATAGGCTAAGTATTAAGAGGATTCACAGATTAATTAAAGAACTTAATGGGTCTTAATTAACTCTAAGTCCACGAAAGTAGGATTAGATTGATTAAGGCACTCTTTGTCTCACTCGAAAGGGAATTCAAAGGATTTAAGAATTAATCTCCTTAAAACCCATAAGTTTCATAAGATTGGATAACCAATTTAAAATCCCAAAATAGCTCGAATATGAAATCCCAAACTCCGGAATCGCCTTTTTATCATTGCTAATTTTCAATTGAATTTAATTGCTTGCCATTTTAAATCTTGCTATATTTGAACTTGCTTATTTCAATTTGATGCAATTTTAGTTTAATTAATACATTGTTGGATAGATTATTAATTTTGCACATATAGATTTTATACTCCAATACCCATTCAATCTATTGTTTTAATTTTGAAATTAGTTCAATTTAGTCAACTTTTTATATCAAAAATTCAATCATTAACACAACTCCTCGTGGGAACGATATCTTTACTGTATTACTTGTACGACCCGTGCACTTGCGGTTGGGCCACATCAACTTTCTCTCACATAACCCCTAGCTAGCAATTCCTCAACTTGCCTTTGTAATTCTTTGGTTTCTTCAAGGTTAGTTCTATAGGCTGGACGGTTGAAAATAACTGCTCCAGGTACAAAATCAATTTGGTGCTCAATCCCTCAAATAGGTGGTAGTCCAGCTGGCATCTCCTCAGGTAGTACATCCTCATATTCCTGCAAAAGGGAGACAACAACACTAGGCAAATTGGGGTCAAGGTCAGATGTGGATAAACAAGAGTCCTTAAACACAATTAATAACATTTGCTTGTTGGCAAACATGGCATTCCTCACATCTCTTCCTTTAGCATACAAGCTTAATTTTCTCTCCCCTCTTTCCGCACAGCTCTCCTTTTGCGCCGAAGGTTCACCTTTTTTAAGCACTCTTGGAATGTTTTCTTTACTCTCTTTTCTTTCCTCACAACCACCCTTGTCTTGCTCACTCACAACATTTTCAGTCAATTTCTTTTCACTCCTTCTTTTCTTCTCTGCTCTCTTTTCGGCCACTCTTGATTTTACCTCACCCATTGCTTGCTTAAGCCTTGTTTGGTCTTCATAAATCTGTTTTGGTGTCATAGGTGCCAAAATGATTTTCCTTCCATTCATTTCAAAAGAATACCTATTTTTATACCCATCGTGGATCACCTTTCTATCAAATTGCCATAGTCGGCCAGTAATAAATGGCCAGCTTGCATTGGAACCACGTCACACATAACCTCATCTTGATACTTTCCTATTGCAAAGGAAATCAGCACTTGTTTTGTTACTTTCACCTCACCGCATTCATTCAACCACTGCAATTTATAGGGTCTAGGGTGTTTCAAAGTCCTCAACCCTAATCTCTGCACCAAAATAGTACTAGCAACATTGGATCAACTTCCCCCATCAATGATGACACTACAAGCTTTGTCTTGGATAAGACATCTTGTATGGAAAATTGTTTCTCTTTGCAATTTATCACCAACATCCTCCTTTACTTGAGTATTTAATGCTCTCATAATCACTAGAGCACTTCCTTCAGCAGCATGTTCTACCTCTGCATCCTCCTCCCCTGAAGATGTGGAATCACTCACAATTTCCTCCTCCGTTTCTATCTCACCATTTTCTCTCATGACCTTGACTCTCTTGTTAGGGCATTGAGAAGTTATGTGTCCACTGCCCAAACACCTAAAACACTTCACATCTCTATTTCGGGTAGCAGTTGCAACCTCCTTTCCTTTACTTTCTACAAATTTCTTCTCCACCTTCTTTTCCTTATCCTCATTTTTCTTATAGTTGCTAACAGCCTTTTCCCTATCCTCCTTCTTCCAATTAGACTTCCAAGATGAAGAAGTACCTGCATTTCCTCCAAATTTTGACTTGCTTTTAAGTTGCCTTTCTACCTTCATAGCCATGTGGACCATATCCTCCAACTCAACATAGTGATGTAACTCAACAATAAGAGCAATCTCCTTGTTTAGCCCATTCAAGAATCTAGCCATGGTGGCTTCTCTATCCTCTGATGTGGCGAATCCGCAAGTATACGGGTCGTCTCAAGTAATAAAGTGATGAATCAAGTATCGTTCCCACGAGGATTTGCTGTTTAAGTACCAAACTATGAATGAAGCGATTATTTGGGCTAATGATTAATGAATAAATGGTAAATGTAAATGAGCAAGGTAAATTGATTAATCTAATTGGAATGGGTAAAATGGCAACAAATAAATTCTAGATCTAGTTTGCAATTAAACTAAATTAACAATGGGTAATTCAAATCAAAGTTTAATTATGCTAAAAGTGATTCCAGAGTTGGTGGTTTATGCATAAATTAATTGGGATTTGTCTTGGGCATTCCAATTTTTTTAGGGAAAAATAGAGTTTGAAGGAAATTGATTCTAAATTCCTTTGATATCTTTTTCAAGCAAACCAAAGTGTGTTCTAAAATAACCAAACCTACTTTCGTATGTTATTTGATTACTTTAAAACCCATTAAGTTTTGTAACCAATAATTAATTCCTCTTAGAATCCTAGTTTATTTCTAAATCTAGGTTATTTTAAGTTCCAATCCTTGATTATCTATCAATGACTTTCACCTTTCGGTCCTTCAATCAAAGATTAATACAATACCCAATGGGTACCAACATTAGGCAAGTAAATCAAGCACACAATGAAGGAATCAAAACTCATATTTATGTAAAATAAGGAAATACCCAGTCCAAATCCACAAATTAATCTAAAACATATTTCCCAACTCTGAAATCTAAAGAGATTACTCACTCATGATGGTATTTACAAGAAAGGTTGATAGAAAAGTAAAGAAAAACATGATAAAAGGACTAAAATAGAAAAACCCAGGTAGAAGAACCAAAATCTCTAGTTTCTGGAGCTCCAAAACTGATGCAGCAGCTCCTCCACCAAGAGAAAAATGGCGTCTCCTCTCTCTCTATTAAATTTTCTTTCCTTTTTGTCTTTCCTTCCTTTCCTCTTGTGGCAAAAATAAGGAAATGATGAATTTATATCGTCCCAAAAAGTTGCCCTAAAAGTAAATAGGAGCCAAGGAGTGGGTAGGAAATGAGGTGTAAAATTATCCAAGTCAGCAGCATCTTTCACGTTCTGGGCAGTCTGCTTAGGGTTCGGCTTAACCCTAAGTAGCTTTTTAGTAGATTTCAGCTGCTGGTCACAATGTCTGCTTAAGGTTAAGCAGACCTTCAGCAAATCTTGGTAGACTTAGAGTAAAATGGACTTTTCTGCTCATGCTTGACTTGTGCTGCACCTTAAGCACTACCGCTTTACCCTAAGCATGATCTTAAGCAAAGTCTCAAGCAAATTTCGGCTGGTTTGCTCTTTCAAGGCTTGATTTCTTTAACTTTCCTCCATGCTTAAAGAACTCCAAATCTCTTCAAATCACTTCCTATTGCACTCATTGATCTTCGATTTGCCACAAAATCCTATCAAAAACAACAAAATTATAAAAATCAAATATAAAGTATTTAAAGTTAACAAATAAGCTAAAATAAAGCTAAAAACATAAAATATACTAAAATATAAGGGCAAAATGGATGCAAAACTACCCTAAAATGGCTATATGAAATGAGTGTAACAAATTCCCCCAAACTCAAACCTTTGCTTATCCTCAAGCAAAATAAAAAAAAAAAAACAATTAATGCAATTTGGGGTACCTTGCCTTAAATTTATGAAAATTACTTATCCAAACTCTCAAGCTTACTTTTAGCTACCAACAAACCATATACCCACTTTCAAGATGCAAAGAATTTAATTCTTACCAAAGTTATCACCGCTTAGCCTTGGGTCAATTATCCATATCATCAAGCCCAAACCAATCAATCACAAGGAATAATCGTGCCTAAATAGACTATAGGGTAATCCACAAACTAAAGTGTCTCAAATAATGATGGAAGTAAATAAATGGATTAATGATATCCCAATCCCATAGGCAATTCTCCTATTCCAATCTCCACTAATGTAGCAAAACACCATCAAAAGATCAAAAGGACTTTCAAGGGTTGGAATGGGGCCAAGGGGGCGATAATGTGGCTAACAAGAAAAGGATAAAGGTAACAAAATATGAGAATAATCAAATTATTAAAAGATCAAGACACACAAATTTTTTTTTTTTTTTTGAATCATTTGGGAGAAGGAACTTTACAACTATTCACCAATACTAGCATATAATTTTGAAGCTTTTAGAGGGACTACATAAATAACATTGACTTTGAATTATAATTGTCCTTTTCAATTCACCCCCAAACTCATTTCTTTGTGTACTTGTGTGGTGAATTACTTTACATACCATAATTGAATTTGCTAGCCTTTTTATTTTAGTCACTTCTCCCAACTAATTGTTATACATATATTTTTTTCTTTTTTTTTTTTTTATGTGTATCTATCACTTAAAGAATTATTCTCATGGAGGGTAGGCAAGTGTTTGAGTTTATGGCTAGGCATTAATGTGGGTTCCAAAGAAATAAGAGGGATAAATGTAGGCTCAAATTGGTTCCAAAGGGAAATTTTTAAGTGAGGTTGGCTAAGGCTAAAATATGGGTTTAAAATTCAAAGAATGCCTAGATCATTTCTTTTTCAAGTGTATGCTATGATTTCGCCTTGAAAGGTTTAGAAAGATTGTTATAGGATTGGTGAGATATCAATTAGCTACTTCTCACTTTAGAGTTTTCTCTAAGCACTCAAAGTCAATGCAATTGATTGGGTGGCCCTTGGCTAAGAAGATATAAACTAAAGCAAGAATCTAATAACTTTGCACCTATTTAGAACTTTCAATCCATCAAACCCTTCTAAAAGTAAGCTTAATTGCTCTTCAAAGCAACTCTCAATCCTTTAAGGATAAGGTAAAAATTTATTTTTATGATATGCATGATCCTAAAATGAATGCATAAATCGAATTAAAACTAAGTGTAATCTATATGAAAACTATATGCAAATGTATGTATATAAGTATAGACATGTGTGTGGTATATGTATAAGTGTATGAATTATCTATATATGAATGAATGAAATGCAATAAATGAATGAATGAAAATTTTAAAAATTTTGCAAAAATTTTGCCCTCACCTCCAAACTCAAATGAAACATTGTCCTCAATGTTTAAAATGAATGCAAAGATGGGCAAAATTGTGTGAACTACTCAATTAATGAAATTTATACAATTGGGGATTAAATCAATATAAGGTCAAGAATTCCAAAATTAGCTCAAAGTGATATTAACAATGAAGCTTTAGAGAGAAAAATGTGAAAAAGTATCCCAAATGTATGAATTTACACTGCTTAAGATGTTGCTTGACCTGCTGCGTAGGGTAAAGCGAAAGCATAAGCATTAGCAACTACCATAAGCATAAACAGTAAAAGGGTAAGCTGTTACCTCCAAATGATGTGAAACAGATGAGGCTCAAAGAAAATTTGTGCAACTCATCAATGTTAACAAAATTAGGATTGAAGAAAAAGATAAAGTGCAAAAATAAGGTTCAAGAAGATGAAAAAGTGTAAAGAAATAAGATCTAACAGTTAAATCAAGAATTAAACCAAAAAGCATTCATAGAATAACTATATCCATATCAGAAGATAAAATAAAATAAAGTAAACTAAAGGAAAGAAGTGCAAGTATAATAAAAAAAACTAATTACCAAAGTATTACAACTATGACTAAAGTTTGAAAATTAAAATAAACAGATTACAAAACAAACCTAAAACAGAAACTAAAACTGAATTGAAGAACTAGGATTAAACTACTGCTACTGCACTAAAACTAATACTAAATTGCTGCTACTGTTCAAGCTCTGCTGTCAAGGCTTTCTTCTTTGCATCGTGGTCCGCCAGTTTCTGCAGTAGGTTCATTGTGATCCAAAGCTTCAGAAGCAGTTTCCAAATTTTCTGTGAGGTCTTTCATTTCTTGAAGCATGTCTTGGCCCCAATGATATAAGTTATTATAAGATTGGGCCAATTTGTTGTAGAGCTCCAGCATTTGAAGTTGTTGCTGCTTCTGTTTCTTTTTAAGAGATGAAAATCTCTTTTTAAGTTTCTTTTCTAGCTTCTTCTTTTGGTTGACCTGCTGCTGACCCATGGTATCAATTTTGACTTCTAAGCTCTTCAAGGTAGCAAGGATTTCTGCGGTGTCAGGTGAGGGAACAGATGGTTGGATAGTGAAACTTGCTATTTTGGATTCTAAGGATCTTAAGAGGGACAAAATGTCTGCTGAAAACTGCGGGGCAGTGGTTGGTTGGGGTTCTGCTGGTGCAAAGGTAGTGGGGTCTGCAGTACCACTAGCTTCAGGGTGCTGCTGTAACAAAGCATAGGTATGGCCTACTTTCTCATAAACATCCATGTGCAACAACATTGTGCTGTCTATATATGATTCACCAGAAACTGGCAGCAGCTTATATAGACTAGCATCAAAGCTAAATGAGTTGGCTATGGCAGTTATATATCCTTCAAAAACTATACTACCTTTAGTATGTTTTGTGACAATTTGGTGCCAATGAGGAGCTATGAAATGGGCTGTGCTTACTTGTTTTCTCTCCTTCATGCACCATAAGAAAAATAAGTCTCCAGCACTCATAATGCTGTTACTATGTTCCCTTCCTAAAACAGTGTAAGAAATGAACCTATGGAGGTATTTCAACACATGATCAACTATCCTAGAGGCTTTTACAGTCCTCTGTCTATAATAACCCTCAAAAGGTGCAATATCTTTCCAGAATTGAACAGGGTCATAAACAGTTTGCTGCCACTCAATATTTTTATACCCCGAATCCTGAAAACCAAAAATTACATTCATAGCATCCATGTCTAACTCCCTATCAATGCCAGCACATCGAAAATATATCACATCCTTATGCTCAGGTACTGTTGGTTTGAAATTCAGCCTTAAGGAACTAAAAAATTCCAGGGTCAGATCCTTGTACACTGGTTCCCTAATTCTAGCAAATTTAGTCCAGCTGATAGCATTTAAATAGGCAAATACAGAGTCATAAATGCCTAATTCTTTTAAAATCTGCTCATCCATATATTTGTTTGCCAAAATAGGTTTAGAAGCTAATCTCTCATAAGCATTTTTCATATCTATATCCTTAAAAGCCCAAGGTAATGGAGAGAGTACCTCCTCTATATTATCGGCAGATGACGCAGTGTCTTTGGAGAGTTTAAGGGTGATCGAGATACAGTGTTTGGACCTGGTCTTTGGAATTTGCGAGGAAGACCTAGTCCTTTTCTTTGATCGTTCAGAGGAAGGTTGAGGTGGAGAGTTTAGGTCGAAAGGAACAGAGGGTACTCTTTTTCGTTTTCCGACAGGGGTTTTCTTGGGTCTACCTGCAGCCTTTTTAGTTTTACCTTTAGACTTCGTTTGAGTAGGCTCAGGTTCAGGCATTGGTTCTGGGGAATGAGTGTCGAAAACGGGTGTCTCATTTTGCGGCTCAGTTTGTGGCGAAAGGGGGGTCGGCGGAATGAGAATTGGTGTTTGGCGTGGGGGTAGTGGCGGTGACTGAGGTGGTGGCGATTGAGGTAACGGCGACGTTTGCGGTGGTGGTGACTGAGGGGCGGCGGACTGGGACTGGGGTTAGGGTTTGTGGGTAGAGATGATGGAATGCCCATTTTCGATTTGACAGAGTGCCGAAATCTTCTGGGTTTGGGTTTGTGGGTGGACCACATTTTAGTTCTCACCATTTAATGAAAAGAAAGAAACTTTTCAGCTTCCCGTAAAAATTGCCGGAAAAAATGGTGCGGGAAGGGAGTCGGCAGAATGAGAGTTGTGGCTTATCGGGAGTGCGGGCGAGGGTTTTATAAAAATGGCGGAAGTTTTGGGCTTTTTAAAATGTGGGGCAGACATCTGGTAATTTGGGCCATGCTTGGGGTTAAGCATAAGGTTCAGCAGAATTTGCTTAGGACTCTGCTTGACAAGCAACATCATCAGCAAGTTTCGGCAGGTTTTGGGAAAAATTGTGATTTTACTTACCAAAAACAGTCCAAAAGCTATGGAATGCTATCATGACCCTCAGCAATTACCAAATACACACAAACACCATAAAATTAAAGAATTTTAGCTCATCATCTCTCATAAACTTAGTAAGCATAGCACATGTTCATTTAGCTTTTTGCAATCATTGTTCATTTTAAGCACCCATTGTGACTACCTTTTTGCACACTTAATGAAATGGTCTCCTTTCTAAACTTATACCAAAAGCACATTTTCAGCAGCATTTGAGACAAGTTCCAAACATTCAAAAATTGCAGAAAAGACATAAGAATTGACTTCTTAAGCAGCATGAACAGTAGCATGAGCATGAATAAAAATTCGATCAGAAAAACTAGCAGCAATTCAAACAAAAACATGTAAATTCCTAACAGATTACAGAACTATATATACACTAAAAGGTAAAACTTAACAAACACTATTTTTGCACCTCAATAAAGCTCACATCAGTCCTAAATATCAAAATTGATCCTTATTCAAGTTGCATTTCACAGAATTTACACAAGACACAAAATCAAACATGTGCTATCAAGTAGATTACAATATCAGCAATTTAGCACAAGTTTAAAGGTGTTACTGTTCACAGGTATTGGATAAAGTGTAGAATTTTGCTTATACTTGCTCCCTTTCAATTCTTTGTTTTTGCTACAAGTGTCAATTTGCCCAATCTTCATGAATGACCTACAAAAGATAAACAAATGTCACTTTTGAGTTTAATGAGGGTAAAAACTGAAAATGAAATGAAATGGAAAATTAATAATCTATAAAAGGATACGCTTGGGTTGCCTCCCAAGAAGCGCTTGTTTAAGGTCTTAAGCTTGACCTTCCACTCCAAATCACCTAAATATCCCTGATTGGAGAACCAAGCCATGAAACTTCTACAACCTTTTATGTGGGTTCTCCAACAATATAGTGCTTTAATCTCTGCTTATTAACTTTAAAAGTCCCTGAGGTTTCATTGCCTATCTCAATAGCTCCATAGGGGTATACCTTTATAACAGTGTAGGGCCCTGACCATCTTGACTTTAATTTTCCGGGAAATAACCTTAACCTAGAGTTATATAGGAGAACAACATCCCCTTCCTGAAATTCTTTCCTCCTAATATGCTTATCATGCCATCTCTTAGTTCTTTCCTTGTAAAGCTTGGCATTTTCATAAGCATCCAATCTAAGTTCCTCAAGTTCATTTAGTTG